>NC_040231.1:21291885-21594916 GCF_001444195.1 Xiphophorus couchianus | reverse complement strand
TCTACACACTCCTTCCTCAGAGGCTTCCTAAAAAAATTTCTGCATTCCTAATAGCCATAATATTCCTCAAGGCTCCTGGTTGCAGTACTCAGCCACATGTAGGTCACAATCTTCAGAAAACTAGCAAAAAGGATAGTCCTCGAGGCACAGAGACTTGCTGCAGAGAGAACCAATGCACCAAATTAAAGGGCCTTTTTTTTTTTTAAAGAAACCATCACTTTTGGACAATTACAATAAATAAAAGGCAGATTATTTCATGCAGCAAATGATTTGCCAAATTCTAGGCTGTTTCTAAACTTAATACTAACATTAGTCACTTGAGTCACCCTCAAGGAACTTGATGTGAGTATGTATAATGCCACAGAAGATGTTGTTTGGTCTCTGCAGAGCTAAAAAGCTGCAGCAGGAAGAAAATGCAGAGTCAGAAATGGGAGCCTTCTGAATGAATAATGTAGCTTTTGAACGAGACTGCAGCTTTATATCACCAAATTCTCTTTACCAATTATATTTTATCTGACATTTGCTTTACTTATGAGTTCAATCCTCTTTATTTTGTCCCTCTTTCAATCTTCAAGTTTCTCTGATTTGCTAATCTAATCAATAATCTGTGAGTTATAGATTAACACGTTTAAGCATTCTCAATTCTGTAGGTCAAATTCTCACAAGTGTTAGTTAAAGGGCAAAGGATTACTAACTTAATGCTGCAAAATACCAACCCCTCTCGCTGTTTTCAGTCATTATTAATCTGAAAATTAATTCAAAATATCAAGAAAAAAAATTCTCAAAGCATCTCGTATATACTGACACCTGAAACAACCAGTGTTCAGATTTATGTTGTCAAAGTCTAAATACGACTGTATAGATTAAGATTAAATTTATTTGTCTTCTGTGCTTGTCTACATATTCATCACATGTAGAACATAAGAAGCTTAAGGAACATAATCTCAGCACACACTACGTTTTATTTTGTGGCTAAATGTCAAGAGACAAAAACAAGGCGTGCCTGTAGTTTAGTGATGCAATGTGTGAAAAAAAGTTTCTCACCTCCTGTTTACTTTCTTTATTAGTCACTTTAGTAAGGTTTGTTTGCAACTTTGACTTACATTTGTGAGCCAGTCTGACATACATGGATGCAGAGATTATCCATGCGTTTCTCATATTTGGCAAAAACATAAACCAAGAAGATGCCAATACCAATCATACAACTAAATCCATGTCTTTCTGTGCACAAAAGTGGTGAGGAGTGAGTTTAAAAATAGAGGTGTTATTGTAAAAACTGGAAATGATAAGCTGAAGCTTCGTTAATAAGATGACTCAAAGTTGATCACAGAGACAATAGGACAGACAACAACATGTCAGGGCACCAGCATAGGAACAGTGGTGACAGCTAGCAGATCACAGAACGCAATAGATCAAAAACACCCAAAGCCCAGACAATGAATCATTAGTCTGGTGTCACTTGCAGTCATCAGTTTGAAGTAAATGTGATCATGATGTAAACAAGGCATCGTGCATATATGTACACATGTAAACAATGCCACTGATGGAAGTGAAAACAAGCTTGAAAAGTCCAACAAAATTGTTTAGATTCTCACCGTCTCTGGGTCGTTTTCAAAAACCTCTCTAGCCTCCTCCTTGGTGCACCTTTCCTCCACACACTCCCTCTCCAAGTGCCCTTGCTTCGTCTCCTCAAAAACTTGATTTGCTCGCCTGTGTCTTCTCAAAAACTGGTTCGCCTCTTGGGGGGAGATTAAAACTAAAAGGAAAGCAAAATGTGCCCTTTAACGAAGACATGTCTAACCATCTGGGAACGAGAAAAACGTTGCGACATACCCCAGGTTAACCGTCAAAACCATTAATGAGGATTGTGTCGCGTATATTTAAAAAAAAAAGAAGCAATGCTTCACATTAAATTGAAATTAGCGAGCTAGCTAGCCCGCCGTAGCATGTAACTGTTTACTTACCGCTGTGGGACCAGCGGACGACCAGCAGGATTAGCAGGGCAACCGACGACGAGACGGACTTTGTCGGGGTCAGCCACATTGTTTAGCCGCTAAGGTGGCGCTAAGCTTGAGAAACTTTCTCCTGTCCCGTGCGGTGGGCTCCGAGTCCCGTCTCGGTCCGAGCTGACGTCGGTGTGAAACGCTGCAGGTATTCAGGTGAACCTCCACCGCCTCTCCGTCCGTTAGCAGCTTCCAACGTCTCAACGTCTCGAGGGCTGAACGCCGCGCTTCCACACAGCACGCGCGCAGAATAAAAACAGCGTCTCGTGTCTGCGGTTCAGCTCGTCCCCATTGCGGTTTTGGCTGTACTTTCCTCTCCCTGCCTCGTCCTCTGTGCGCCGGTGTGGGTCTGCAGAGAAAGACTGCACGCCTCAGCCCTTGTTGCAGGTTACGGTGCTGCTTCTGGAGGGGGAGTTGCTCTGAGGAGTTTGTAATGATGCAGTTCTCCACGCAACTCCATCCCTCCTTCTCCTTCTCCTTCTCAGCGAGTCCATTATACACTGGAAAAAACTGATTTCACCTTACTTCAACTATTGGCTTAGGTGGAATTGCAATGCAGACAAGTAATGCGGTGTTTCTATTCAAGTTTGAGGAATGTGGCTCTCCATAATGTTAACACTGAATTAGTCATCCTCCTTTAAGATTTGCGTCTGTAAATGTTAGCATGTTACTTCTGACTGAAAATAAGGTTAATGTTTGGAATAAGTAAGACATAATCCTACCTTCAGTCTGCCAGATAATCTGTGGAGGGAGCCAAAGATTAGGGTAATGGCAAGGAGGCCTACCAACCTCAAAGACTTGGAGTCCACACCACAGATAAATTGTCAAAACAAGTTAAAAGCAGATCAGTGGTGGTAAGAAGAGATTGTTTACTGTAATGCCAATACAGATATTAACATTGCTATTAAGAAAATGTGATGAATTGGAAATTTGTCTAAATATGCCCCCTTATATTCAATTACCGCTAGAGATCGCCACCAACAATGCTGCAAGGACAAGTGGGTAAAGGTAATAATTGGACATATGACTAGACTATTTAAAATGTTTAGAGTTTCAAAATTCATACTCCGTTTACATTTTACTATTGTTTTTTGAGAAATATCAATATAATTTCCTATCAGGGGAAAAAAATATTGGTTGAATGAAAACTAATTTAATCTGCCAGGGCTTTGAGTCATTTTTGACTGAACTGTTTTGTGAGACATGAATTATTTTTAACGTTAAGCTTGCATATCCATTTACAAGAGTATTTAGAAAAGTCACATTCTCTGAAACTTTTTTTTTTCTTAATGGCAGTTAAAAAATTTATTTTTACTTTCATATAAGTGCTTCCCTTTCTGGTCTAGTGACACAGTGGAAATACTGTTGCGTAACTCAGAAAACCTCCCGCAGTTATTTTTATTCTTGCCAATTTTTTTTCCCCAAGAAATCATTTTTAGTTTGTTTCATTTACTGTAAATTAGATGCAAAACAGTTTTATTTTCATATTCTAGATACTATACACAGTGATCATCCCTTTTTTGAGTTACATTCTTTTAGCTTTCATTTCTGCTCCCGTGATTTCTGTCTTTTTGGTATTGAAACACGGTCAAAGGTTTCAGTACCCATCTACCATGTGAACACCGTTCTAGTGAGGATTAAGAATAAGATTTGTGCTCTTATTTAGCCTGAACCTAACTTTTAAGCTTTAGCCTGAAAAGTTTTCAACATTTTGGCGAAATAGAAATAAAACGTCCATAAAATTAAACTAATCTGCAACATAGGTACCATAAATCAGCAGAAATTCCTGAGAATCTACAGAATAGATTTCAAAACTTAGGAGAGGCTGTTAAAAAAAGTTCTTACTATTAAGTTAGCAAATTCCTACTGTCTGCATCTGTGCTGCTGTCATATTTCATGCACATGACAGCATCATTTTAATCAGTCAATACCTGACCCTGTTCTGTGTAATTGATCTCTCCTTCCTGAGTCTAATGAGTTTGAATTTAAACTCGGTATTATTTGAGGCAAGAGGACAGAAATTAATAAAATGTAAGAACCATTGCTTTAATTCAGTTTTATTAAAATAAACATCGAAAAGAATACACCAGAAAGAACTACACGGTTCGTCTTTTATATACACTGGGAATTGTGCACCCATAATATTATCAGCCAAGCTGGACACCAAAGGTTTCGATGTGTGACCCAGATCAGTATTGTAGATTCAAAGACACGTGTGTCAGAGGCCTCCAGGTTCTGCCTCTTTTTCTGAGACAAACACAGACAGGAACATGACTGCAGCAAGGACAGGGTACTATCAGAGCCTGGCCAACAGTGACCATTTGTTTATTTATCTACACAAAGGCAACCGTATGTTACTCAATGCAAACTGCTACTGCAGAACGCAACTCTTTCTGTCAAAATATCTTGAAAAATTGTACATTTATTGCAACAAACTGCTACAACCATAATGTCCAGCTTTTGCTGAAGCTAAGACCAACCAAAAAACCCGGAATAAAAAGGGTGGATAAAGTTACACAGCATGGATGAAGGACAGCACTTAAAACCCCATTATCTACCTGACATATCCCCAGAGGTGTCCCATGTGGGGTGTTGGCTAATTTGAGGAGTTTTTTTTTAATGGTTTGCTAATTAAGGTCACTTCCTATGCAGGGCGATGTACATCAGGGTGTCCTGGGTCACTGACAGGAGGACAGGAATGAGACTTTATGCTGTTGTGTTTACTCAGTGCTTCGTCAAAGTCCAGCTGTCTGCCATTTATGCTGATGTCCATACAGCCGTGGTAAAAGGCTGACACAGGGGTGGCAGGCAAAGGGACGTCAGCTTAAAGAAAGAGAGTTGAAAAAAAATTGCTCATAAATGGGCATAAACATCAGTGAAGTTTTTAAAGCTACTGGGCTTTTTTGTAAAATCATTTAAATTGTCTTCATGTACAAAACAAAAAGTCCACAATTGACTTATAACTTTTCCTCCCTGTCCAACAACTAAACATTGGACAGGGAGGGTTTCCTGTTTTAGAATAACCAAAATTGTTTTTGTGTAGCATTTTCAAAATAACAGAAATTTTAGAGAAGTCTTTATCAACAGTTTACTGAAACCTTTTATCTGCATAACTTGGATAACAACCTTTGCTTTTCCTCCACAAGCTTCTCATCTTGCTTTTTGAGTGATGGCTTCTTCCTCAACGAGTGACCTTTCAGCAAATTTCAGTTCCTGACTTGCTTCACTGTGGATAATGGCATTCTCTTACTGGCTTCAGTAACCCTCATGACACCTTTTGGTTTTTTTCTGGGACACATTTGCACATTTTGAACCGAAAGAAATTCATCTCTGGGACTCAGAACACATCTTCCTCCAGAACAATGTGAAAGCTAGACATTCTCACTGTGTATGCCTTCGTATGAATATGTCACTTTTAGGTATTTGGAAGTTGTACTCAAGAATTCAAACACATGTTGAGGTCCAGAGTCCTATTCCTGATATCTGTGCTGGTTTATTTTCTTTCCTCTATCTCACCATTCTGGCATTAAGCAGATAGGAATAAGTTTGGTAACTAACCAACCAAAAACGGCAAACATTTGGTTTGAATCAATGTCAGAAAAACAAGTTACATGCATAAAACATGTCATATTTGTTTTGTTTTTGTTGTTGTAAAATGTCATTTAATCAGGATAAAATCCACAAGCCCCAAAACAAGCTTCCCTCTTTATATGTCCCTTTCTGTGACATCACATGAGGCAAATGACAACTAATCTTTTCAATACGTTCACTTGAATACATCTTGTTCTTTCTTCTTGTTTTTTTTAATATGTTTTGTTCTTTCTTCTTGTTTATAATCAAATTCTTATAGTGTGTGTATAGTGTTTACACTAATGTTTGATAAATAGTTAAATTTTCATGCCTCTTGTGACACAAAAAGCAGAATTGGCAGTGTTTTTTTGTTTTGCTTCAATGCACTTCAGAAAATTGTAGTAGCAAGTAAAATCCTGCAGTGGGAATCCATGCTTCATTACCCAGCTGTGTTTTTACGACCAATGAACATTTGCTAGTGAAAAATGCATCACTTGATAGAAGCTCAAACAACTGATTGTGTTGATGAAAGCAAGAAAATATTGTATACTCTACTAAGTCTTGCCACCCTAAAGTATCTGTTTCCTCCTGGGAGTGCTATAGCCCCACCCCGTGGCTGAAATGTGTAAGCTTTAACAGATCTACCACATTCCTAACTTACATTTCCTCCTTAACATTCAGGTCTGGGCTTCTATTAGACTAAAACATGACTTTTTAACCTTTGTTCTTTAACTTACATGGTATCCCGCCAATGTACGTGCTTATAGGGTTCTGCATGGTGGTGTTGAGCTGCTCCAAGGCCTTCTGCAGGGTTTCAGACTTTATGTAGCCAACAGTGGAGGAGTTTGCAGAGATCTGGATTTCTGTCGGAGTCACGTTCAGCTGCACCATCAACCGATCAGGGTAACACAACATAAGCGAGTCCAGCGTGGCCACAGAGACGCCGTCCAGAAACACTTGCAGGTTCTGGAGAGCAAATGCACATAAAGTTACAAAAGTTTGATCTAATGTGAACATGAGCTTATTTTCAATATCAGTATCGATTAACTCACTGCATCTTCTTCCTCCTTTGTTACCACAGCAACCGACAGGGGGACTGTGTTGTTGTAGACAAGAGCAAGGACGACACCTGTGCTCCTTGATGGACGGATGTTCATTGTTATATCCACCTTCCAGCTCCTAGAATCACCTATTTATGCAAAAAATACATAATTTCTGTTCAAATTAAACAGTAAGATTCAGCTACCTTCAAATTTCTACTTAAATTCATAAGCTCCAATTATAATACATGTTCAATTAGTGGTAAAAAAAATCTGAAGTTTGTTGGATATTATATACAATTTGGACCAATTATATCTCACCAATTCAAACTTTTGGCTTGTTTATCCACTCATGGTGTGTCAGCAAACCTTGCTCCAAAATGGTCTTTTCAGTGAAATCGGTGGACTTTGTCAACATGAAACTAATTTTTAGAAGTATGGAACCAAGTACTAAGCCAATTGGAAAGCGCTACTCTGCAGAGTTCAAGTATTAACCTTGACCTGAAGTTCACCTCTGATTTCCAGTTGAGTCTGTGGAAGGTTTACATTGAAGCCCGAGGGTTCAAGCAGGAATTTTTTCAAATATATTTTTTCTTGTTATACTGTTTTATTGCTTTCTTAAAACTAAGAAAGCATATTCAACTCTACCGTCAGTCCTGCTGCAGCACCCTATGACTATTCAAGCACACACTCAAAGCTTTCCCACAGGGATTAATAAAGCATGACTTAACTTACTCACTGTAGTCTATGTCGAAGAGTGCCAGTCCGGCCCCTGAGAAGAAGGACCCTCTTTCCACGTAGATGAAGCAGTGTTTGCTCTCCTTCTCCTGAATGACCTCTTTGACCCCGGAGGCCCCCTGGTTCATTAGGTTCCAGCCACGGATGCAGCCGTCGAGTCGGGGATTGATCTGATAGAAGAACAGAGAACAGTTTGGATTTTATGTGTCAAACACATCCATTTAGCCCCGTCTGTGCTACTTATTTCTCTGCTGTGACTGGGCCAGCTTACAGGCTTCATGACGTTGTCTGTGCGGTTGGGCAGCCCAGCGATGTAGACTTTGGTCTCCAGTTTGCCGTTGACTGAAGTGAAGAGATTCTCAGGGCTGTTGATGCTCATCACAGCCTCCTTACTGATCTTCACGCTGATGCTGCTTTCCAGCTCGTCCACCGAGATCTGTGTATCACACAGACAATATCACACTGCTGACGCCTTACAGCTTTCAGAGCAGAACCTCTGTAATCAGTTCAGTTTATCGATCAAGACATCAGCAATCTCTCTGTCAGCTAGAAGGAAGGAACCTGCTTTTTCTGTGTGTAGCAATTCACTGATGTGTCGCACTACCTTACCACATGCCACTGTCCGTCATTGATGGCTTTTCCTCCACTTGTAACCTTGTAGGTGTGCTGATTTTTAAACTGGACTTCAATGCGGCCACCCCTTAGTCCCAACATGAACCACGAGTCCGGGGCAGACTCGGCATACAGAACAACTCCCTCTGGGTCAAAGGTTCGGAAGTCAAACTCTGCCGTGAATCTATCGGGACGAAGACAAAGGAAGATGAAATAACCCTCTGGACAATCATGACTGTCATGGATGTAGTCATGGTAACAGTATCTTCAGCATCTCTTATTACGCTACAAAGACTTCAATATAATTCATTTAAAGAAAAAAAAAGAATCACACTGTTTTTATTCCGGTGTTTGAGATGGATGAAGTATTTGAATAACAGTGGCTATTGCACCACCATTGATTGCTTAGTACTTCTCAACTAACAAATCTGGGCCCTGAAAGTAGTTTGCTAAGGCTGGGTGAGTACTCAGGAATAGCCTAATGTATGAAACCCATTTGAGTTGACAAAATGCAGATCATATTGGGACCAGTGGGACATCCTTTGTAGGTTTTATGTCTAAAAGGTGTTTATTGTGGTTCTTGTTATAATGTCAACTCACAAAATGAAGCAAAATATTCAGAAAATCTATCACACCTGTAATTCCTGTGGACCATCCCATCTGGGGTTAAATTTTCAGACAATTTTATTTTCATAAAAGTCCAATATGTAAATGATATTGTTGTCCTCCTTGTCAATGTGGTATAAAAATGGTCTTAAGAAAGCTTTAACCAACAAAACCGAAAGTGCTGCTAAATCACAAATTCCACCAACAAGACAATACAAACAAAAAAATAAAGGACTGAATTTAAAACCAAATTTAACCAGTCATGTATTCAAGTCATTAAAGTACTAAGACAGTTGCAATAATAAAATCCAATATTCCCTAAAACAAACCAAGATATACAGATGAAAAAAGGGACAGAAAACAACCTCAAAACCCAAAGGTGAGAGGACATTTTGCTAGGGAGCCAGGGAATTCTGTTTTTTGTGTAGAATACATCCGCAGTCTCAAAAATGTTCAGTAATTGAAAAAAGACTGAATCACAGTTACATTCATCAGCATATGCTTGTTAAACACCTACTTTGTGTTTTCAGGAAGGCGAAAGCGCAGGTAGACAACTGGAAAGCCTGCAAACTGCTCCCCTAGGTAAAGCATCTCAGGGTGTTTAAAGTCCTTCAGGTCCACGCAAACGGGGATTCTCTCGCAGTATTGCTCGTCTGCCGCCAGCTGTAACCCCCGACGGCCGTCACAGTGGCACGAGTAGCTGCCCACCGTGTTTTGACACGTCCCGTCACACGATTGCGTCTCGCACTCATCCACATCTGCAACAATGAGAGGAAAATTTTAAAAGACATTCGGATTGCTTGGTGAAATACACTTGGAGGTAGCGTTCGGGGTAAAATAATAATAGAAAAACAATAACTGGAAAGCAAACCAACTAGCAAAAAGTAAAGAAGGTTTCACATGCTGAGAGTCACTAATGTATTCAAGACCTAAAATGACATTATGTGCATGTCAGGTGAGGCAGAGCCTGGAAGGGTAAAGATCTCACCATTGCATGTCCTGGAAGTGAAGTTGTATTTAAATCCGAGGGGACACTGACACTCATACATGCCTGGTGTGTTGACACATTTAGCTGGTTGTTCACAAATACTGGCGTACAGCAGGCACTCATTGATATCTGGAAAGAAATACAATAACAGCCTTGTCAGACATCAAAATATAAACTGCTTAAAGAATATTTATAAGGTTTACAAGATGAATCAAATGTATACCATCTCTTGTAAAAAAAAAAAGTATCTTATTTGGGAATTTATGTGACACCTTAAAATGTCATGAGAATTAGATTAGAATCAGTTCATAGAAACAGTGGATAACGGCAGAAACTCAACATGACGCTCACATGCACAATGTGGAACAGCAGAGCGGCTTACTCACTCCCTGTAACCCATCAAATGAAAACAGAAAGCCAAATCATCAGACCGCCTGAGTTCATGTTTGTGAAGACTTTGTACTGGACAACACTCAAAGATAAACAGTGAGCTACCCACACAGAACAAAACAGGAAATGTCCAGATGATCAAAAATGGGACAGTGGACGTCTACAAACCATATGCTATTTCAAATAGCCTAGAGCTATTGGGCTGTTTTGGTGTTTTCAGCAGATCTGCTGGCCCATCGGGTCAGAAATAACAAATCATGTGCTCCCTGAGGGCAACAGCTGGGGGAGCAGAGTTTGTGATTTAAGGCATGAAGAGTTCAACTATCCACATGAATAAATAGCAAGAAAGGTATCAGAATGAAAAACAAACTGTTTGTGTGCTTAGCTGTTGAGTAGAAGGTTTTTTTGACCGCGAAGTTGTAAAAAACCTGCCAGAAATCTTTTTTTTTTTTAAAAACAGCAGACCTTACCAACACAGTTGATCTTGTCATTGATGGCGAAGCCTTCCTCACACAAGCAGTGAAAACTACCTGGTATGTTGTGACATTTTTGGTTGCATCCTGCTGGAAACTCAGGATCTGAGCACTCGTCGATATCTGCAGAAACCAACAGCCACGACAAAGCAATGTTCAGTCACTAAAGGGCTTAAAATTATTTTCAGTCAAAGTTTAAAAGCACCATTAAAGTAAACACTTGTGCTTAAAAATCCAACCAAAAAAGAGCCAACAAATGATAACTGACCATCCTCGCAGCGCTTCCCCTTCCAGCCAGGCTTGCACACACACGTGAAGGAGGCCTGACCGTCGACGCAGCGCTCTGAGCCCTCCTTGTAGCACGGGTATGGTGTGCACTGGTTACTGAGCTCTGGTTTAGGACACACCGACCCACACAGGGCATGACGCTGGCAGCAATTCACAGCAAAAGCAGACCCTGTGTTAAAATCTCACCCGTTACGCAGGTTCGAAGGTCAGGCGGGATGTTTGACTGCGAGTTGTGGTTGTTGATGCCGACGCGGTGGGAACCCAAACACACTGCAGAAAAGAAGAAAACGAGTCACGGGTATGAAGGCACGAGATGCTGAAAATAGCAAAAAAATAAAAGTGAAAATAGCAAACTCACAGACATATTTGGGGTAGAAGTATTCCTGCAAAAAAGTGTGACAGATTGACAACTGTTAGATGTTTCATACTTCAGGACTTAGAACAAAATACGTCCAAAATCAACCTAGAACCAGTGTTTTGAAGAATTAATTATTTAAATCACCAATGCCACAATTATTGGCATCCTTAGCATTTTTCCAAAGTTAAAGTATCTGAACCAGCGTCTTAGTTTTTATTTACATTTCTTTTTGGTTGATCAGACTTTCTATGAACCTTTAATTAACAACCCACTTTTAAATGGCGTTTATCCCTCCAATATGCAACAGGAGCAGGATGGAACAGAAGGTAAAATAAAACTCTTTGTTAAAGAGCTGCAGGTAAAGAGTGACATCTTTACCGTCACCAAGTCTCCGTAACAACCATTAGATGCTATTTACAACAACAAACCCTCCAGGTGGCTCTGAAGACAGAAAAGTATTTATGTTCTATTGCATGGTGGAGGAACTGTGATGCTGTGGGCTGTCTTCTATTCAAAAGGCCCGCGGATCCTTTTTAGTTCACACGGCTTCAAGGATTCTAGGATTTTTTGTAAATAAATGTGGCACAAGTTAAAGTCTGAGCAACCAGGAGTTGACCCACTTTTTATTCATCTGGTACTTGTGTTGCATTTCTTTCGATGATTTAAACAAATGACCTAAAACACACATTTGAAGATGTGAACTTAAGCTTCTCTCAAAGTTTTCAAAGATTTTCACAAATCTGAAGCATGATATGCAAATTCAACTTCTAGTGAAGCTGGAGGCTTTTTGCTTTACATTTCTTCCAACTTCGCTGCTTGTGTGTTCTTTCTGTGCTCCCATATATTCTGTTTCATTCCCATTGCTGATCCTCCTCTCCTTTATTTTCTGCTGAAGCTGGTTTCAAAATCTGACATATCCTGCAAATGCAGCAACACCTGATCTAACCCCAGGGGAGCCTTACCGTCTCCGGGTGGTTCTCAAAGATCTCCCTTGCCTCCTCCTTGTTGCACACCTCCTCGATGCACTCTCTCTCCAGGTTGCCCTTCTTGCTCTCCTCGAACAAAGAGTTGGCCCTCCGGTGCCTGCTCAGGAACTGGGAAGCTGTATTCTGGTTCAGGACTAACACAGACACCCTGCTTCAGAAACAAGCTCCAAACAGCCACAGCTTCTTTGTGTAAAGACAGAAAGAGATTTGCTGATTTGTAGGTTCCTCTAGTGATTAATGCAATACAGAAACACAACAAAGCCTGACTGATCCTCACAGGAATGCAGCTGAGGAGTCTCTTCCCTCATGACAGCTGGCCCATGTGTTTCTGGCCTAACCTAATTGTTTCTCTATGAACTGGCAATAAGAAGAGTTCATTGCGAAACCGTTATTTCCCAGAAATAGCCCCCCTAGTTGTTGTAAGCGGCTCATGTTGTCCAGGCTTTTTGTTTCACGGTGTATGAGAGTCATGACCCCCCCTCTGATTATCCTTTTTTTTTTATGTAAAAGTCCTGCAAGTTTCCCAGCTGGTTTCATCCAGACTGGAAGCTCAATTTGGGGCCACGGTTTGAGTTTTAATGCGACCTGACGAGCCTGCCCCGTTAATGTCAGCAAAACAAAATAAAAAACCCGCAAAAGGCAGCGATCGTACTTACATCGATAAGCATCGGCGAGCGCCACTAGTAATGCTAGACAAGCCAAAGGTTTCCCAAGAGCCCGCTTCTGCCTCCACATAGTCGAGCCGTTCTTCCAGCTACAGGCCACGGTTTGGCTTAGACTGACCGAGAGCAGGTCGGTAAGGAGAAGGGGGAGTCGGGGGGCAAACTTTATTTTTCCCGAAAGTGTTTTTGTGAGAAAAAAAAGAAAAGGAGAGGCAGGGAGGGAGGGAGGCAGCGAGGGAGCGCTGCTAACACGCTATTGACGCTCTCTGGCTTTTGTTTACTCAACGTGGCTGAACTCAGGCGGAAAATAGCGTTACTAAACACAGTACAGGACAGGGGGCCCACAGGGGGCCCACAGCCCACAGGAGAACTCAACCAATACGCAATATTGCATATTTTAGAGTATTTAAAAAATATATTAATGTCCAAGTTAAACAAGGATGAAATGTCCATTGATTTATCTCCTAATTCAATGGGTGTCCAAAGTGCGGCCTGTGGGCCATTTACGGCCATCTAAAGGATTTTGATCGGCCCCCAGAGCTCAGATGTGGAATGGAGAAAATATGGTGGTCGATGGGGGTGGATATTTTTTTCCATCTTCAGGGCACTTTTTTCACAGATAGGTAACATCTTGGAAAACAAAATTGAAGGTGCCAAAAACATATTTGCATTATTAAGAAAGGTTTTGCATTCATCTTAATTTTGGAGCAACTAGAACCACAAACATGGACCTAATTTTTCTCAGAAGTAAATCTTAGTTCATCAATAAGAAAATCTACTGAAAAAAAGGCTGAACCTGTGGGTCTCTCTAAAGACCTTTTCATAATTTACAGATCCACTTTTTACAAAAACTCCACCGTTTTGTTGATCGCAGTAAAACTGACATCTTTTTAGTTCTTTATTGACCAGATACAGTAAAAAATTTTATTAATTTTTTATCCGTTCTAGTGGCTCATATCTGAGAGTGGTCAGACAGGAAAGAGAGTAGTGAGAGAGGGAGAAAACATGCGGCAAAGGTCATCGGGCTGGGACTCAAACCTGTGGGTTGTGTGCTCTACTCCTGCACCACCAAAGTGCCCAAAAAGTTAGTCTTAAAAATGTCGGGCGGTGCGGTGGTGCAGGAATAAAGCGCAACCCAATATTATATTTTTAAGCAGCTGGTTGGATCTCTATAAAAACATACTATGTATAACACTGGATCTCTCTTGGTTGGTGTTTAGTCAGGGGAAGATATTGCAAAGGAAATTGACAAACCTAGCTGTCTTAACAGCAACTGATAAGTTTCTACAATTGGTTTTAAACACGAATACAAGCCAGAAGCCTGTTATATGCATGTTTTTGTGGACCAAAATAAAGCTTTTAGCAACATTTCATTGTCTTTATCTAGAAAAAAGGTGATGGTGGCACAACTGTGAAACATGGCTTATCACACCTAACACTTTGCTTGGCTTAAATATCTCTACAACCTTGTTTCCAATAAAAACTGGCAAACCACACCTCTTGAGGGATGTTAAGAACAAATGGCACATACACCAGATTTACATTAATATTGTATTCATTTAGTTATTCAGGAGAAAAAAAACACATCACATTTGCACCATTCATTCAGCTGTTGTATGTACACATTTTAACACACTTATTTTAATACTTTTAAAATATTTGTACAAAATACACTGTTCTCCCTTTATACCACCTCTCTGCTTTTAGAGGCATTTTCCTGCAAAAGGTCAGCAGACATGAACTGTTGATTTGTGGTATTATTGCATATTGTCTTTATTGCATAATTCAGTCCCCCTTTATTTGGGGGCTTTCGGGATGGAGGAGGTGCTTTTTACCATAACTGCCATCGCTGCACCACCTCAGCAGACTCTTTACTGGAAAATTAAAATAAATATCAGTCTCATACACCTGAGGAAAATTAGCAACTGGAGAGAAAAAAAATAACTGTTCAGAAGTCAAAGCAACACTGTTTTCTTAATAATTCACAAATGATAATTTACTAGGAAAGAATTTCTTTCTTTTTCTAGAGGAGAAGAATAAAGGATATTTATAAGGGGAGCACTAAATCAGGCCAAAGTGGGGAAACAGTGTCTTTAGCATGATAGTGGGCAGTGGTTGGTTTTAATAAATGACCTGTTACAAAAGGTTTAAATTAATTGTCGATAAAATCCATCATCAAAACACCACAAAAATACACACACACACACTTACTCCAGTCATTCAGTTCAAGGTTTGCGTATGACAAGATAGAAAACAAGAAGCTTCCTTAAAATTCACCACAGTCATCAAAGACGAGAAGAATGTTGTTTGAATAAGCGTTCAGCTGCTTTTAAAACAGTTCAGGCTGAGTTAGACAAAAAAATACATCTCTAAATAACAGTTTTTTTGATTGCTTTTTAAAAAGTTGATTTTAGAAAAATCATGACTGGCACTGGTTGGGACCCTGTTTTCACGGGAACACCTGTGAGGCTAAATATACAAGAGCTGAGTTTTAGAAAATACAAAATTTGCTTCTTTTTTTGTTTTCAAGAGTCCATCGGGGCTACAGCTGCACTTCACATGCACTGGTTTGGCAAGAATGAGAGCTTAAGTCAGAGTGGCTGCCTGTGGAAAGAGTGAAGGGACAAAAAGAACCAAGCAAGAACAATAAACCCTGTACCTTCAACAGATTCTGAGCTGGCGTCCGGTAAGATTCACAGCGGACAGCTTCTCAGAGGAATGCACAAAAATAAGATACTTCACAACACAAGGAGGGGAAGAGGAGGCGAGTTCTCCAAGAGAACCCATCGAACACAAGGACTGCACCTTTATAGCAACACAAATCAGCTCCACAAAAACCATGTCAAAAATACAGCTTGTGTTAGATTAAATGGAATAGTAGGAAGGAAAAGAAATCTTTGTAATGGCTTTTTCTAACACTTTGCATGTCAATGAAATAAGTAAAGTGACTTTAGCTACCTACACAGAGTAAAAAAACCTTCTAAGTCCAAGCAGCGTGTGAGATTATAGCTTGAATGGAGAATTTTGTTTCTCAGTTTTGTTAAAATACAACAGCTACATTAGTGTGAAAGCGGCATTTCAATAAAAAAATAAATAAATAAATGTTTACGTGCCTAAAAAATTGGGACTCCAGATCCACAGGTGCCTAAAAGCTTCCAGGGACTGATTTATTTGAATATTCACCGATGTGCCTTCATGTCTTTCACTGTATGTGGCAGCATGTTGAGATAATTTTCTAAATGCCTCTCGTACAGCTGCATTCGTAGATTAAAAACAACCGCTCTTTTGCCAAATTTGTACCCAGCTTTTACCGATTTTATTTTTTCATTTATTTATAATTGTATTTTTTAAAGAATTTATACGACACTATTTCCAGTATTTCAGTTTCTAATCCGTATTTGGGCTACTTGAAATATGAGCGCTAATACTCCCCGCCTGGACCAAAATGACCCAAAGAGTCCTCCAGCTGGTAGATAACCACATTTCCTTACAGTGGATTACACAAAAGAAACTGATTTTGTATGAAAGATTTTTAAAGCAGGTACAAAAGATCATAGGAAGAAAAAATCAAAAGATAGATAGGAAGAGTGGCTCCTATTTTTCTCTTAAACAGAAGGCTACAAAATGACTAAAACTGAAAAGTTCGATGTGGTGAAATGACCAGAATCCTACTGATAATGGCTCTAAACTGGCAACAAGTTGCATTATGACATGAGAGCCAAACTCTAAAATAAATTGGTTTATTATCTAACATGTCACCAATTCAACCAACATTACATGCTCCAGACCAACTTTGTTGGAGTTCAGAGTACCTGGGACTTTGTGCATAGGAACCAAACCAGTCCTGTGGTTTGGTTTGAACTGATTTTAGTGATGGATGCAGTCAATGTTAGAGCACACAAAGACTCTGTGTAAGCAGCTAATGACACCTGCAATCTTCTCTTCTGTCCTCTATACAGGTCACAAATGAATGTGAGAAACTATACCAGGCTTACAGTGCTGACGATAACGATGAAAAAGAAACATAAAATTGTGCGTGGAGTGAGAATTTACAGCTAACGTTGAGCTACTTTCAGATTTCCTTGGTCCCAGTGATCCCTTCTTTTGTCCCCTTGACACTTACAGCCTTACAAGAGGGGAACTGGGACAAAACAGAACAAAAAAAAAAAAAACACACACAAACACAAGTGCATAGGGACAAAGTCCTTTCTTCCTTCTTAAGTTTGGTCTGTCGGAGGCGAAATGCAGTAAAACATTTCACCAATCATTAAGAAAAAATACACTTAGACAACAGAAGATGTTCAAAGTGTGCTGTGAGGCTTGTTCATCCAAGGATCTGGAGGCAATTAAAGTGCGTGTTGGTCACCACGAACAGTGTCCAGTGAAAATGCTTAGTTTATTCTCTCGTTGCATCGCAGAAGGGACATTGGGGCTGATGCAAGTGTGGTGTGAATAGCTCAGCTTTTACATCCCTTCTTTCTTCGCACTGATCTGACGTTTGTTCCTCCAATTTCTGCGGAATACGTTCAGAGACGCTGTTGTGTGGTCCAACCAACACAACACAGCTCTTAAAGTCTGGCATCGGGTTTCCTTAACAGCTGAACAAATCAGTAAATCAGGGGATCCCTTTTGCCAAACCAGCTCATGAGTTACCTCAGAAAATTATTTGGCTTGGACGCTGATCTTTTTCATCTTATCTAGAAAAAGAAAAAGACAGATTTACGACTCAACAGAACACGCTGGGCTGCTTTAGAGTTGGGTTTTCTTGCAGTAAAGAAAAAACAAATATGCTGGTTCTGGACATATGCAGGGCTGCTGCTAGATAGAGTAGGTGGTGTTCTCAGACTGCTGACGAATGTAGCACTGAAAGCTCTTGTCTCCGATCGGATGCTCCCTGAGAGGACAAAAAAAAAGGTGGTGTGAGGTTTTAGATGTCAGAGGTCAAAACATGCACAAAAGTCTGACATTAAATAAACAACTGATGTGACTTAATTCTCAGATACGAATGTGAACTTTAAGTTCACCAAAATTTTGTTGATATTTCAGGAAGTTGTGCAATTCTACCACCTGCTGACCGATAATGGTAGTTACGACAATGACCTGGAGACTCATTTTAATTTTGTGGCACATCAAGATAAAGAATGTCTTCAAAGGGCCGGTTGTGGCAGAAAGCATTGATAAAACTCCCTATTAACAAGCTGTTAAAATATGCATTTGATGAAAACCTCCTGAACTTAGATATTACACATCTTTTCATATAGATGTAATTTGGCCGTATAAGGATAAAACTACAGTGATGTGATTAATAAAATGATATTCTATTCTGTTCCAAGGTTCTAAGGAACCACATAAAAACTTATGGCTGGCCAGATTTGGGCTGAGAGTTTGAAACATGTGACCTAGTAGATAGGAAGCTTCCCAGTGTAAAATAAAAAGTCTTAGAATAAAGAGTTATTGTATCACAGTAGCATAGTCTTACACAAAAAATTAAAAATAAATAGAAAAAAAAAATCAACCCTGCTGTAAATACATCCCATTTTTTGTTTAAATCTTCCTGCTTTTTCAAAGAATTCATGATGCAATCCACTTTAACAATTTTTTCGGGGGTTTTAGCAGAGAAACAGTGTCACAGATCCTCCACCATACTTAAAAGTGGCCTTCATGTGCTTTTTCACAAATTTTTACCTTCTAAAAATAATGGCAATTTTGAGCAAGAAGTGACTTGAGCCATTATTTTAGGAAGGTGGCGATATTCCACCTCTGTTTAAAGCCGAAACCATCTTAAAGTGTGTGACCCAAAAGCTCCATCTAAATCTCATCTGCCGACAGAGTTCTAATTAAAGTTCTTGCAGAGTTTAGGAAACTCCGCATGTTTTGTGATATTATTTCAGAAATGACTTTTCCCTGCGTGGTCTTTTTTGCCACCCAAAAACAACAGCAAAAAAAGAAAAACAGTTAGCACATAAGTTCTATCTAAAATTGTGCTGGAAATTTTGAGAAAACCCAAGACTCCATTATTTGTTACAGTTCTGAAAGAATGAAATCTGGAGATTTTTTGACCCTTCCTTGACATTTCCCTTTTTATGCATCGTGGCAAGATTAACTTGGATCCTCAGACAACAGTTTTAGCTGTTTATAATCGTTGTTCTGATGGCAAATTTAGGTGAGTTGCTACCTTCTTGCAGCCACTTGTGAAGATTTAAAAACATCTACAGTTTTTTTAAAAATTATTATTCTACTGGATGGTTTATTTTAAAGATTTTTACACAGCTTTACCAGAAGGGGTAGTGAATGCGAAGGGCACTTCACATTTGACTTAACATAGTAAATGTATCATATCAGAAGCACATACTGGCTGCCTATCTTTGTCTTCTTGAACTTGTCCCGTTTGTACTTGGTGTGCTGCTGCTCCAACGTCTGCACAGCCGAAATGATCTGCTTCAGGGTTTTGTACGTCTCCTGGGGGTCGTCGATGACAAAGGTAGAATACTCCTCCTGTTCGGGCCCGTCGTACACGGACTTACTTCCACAGGCCTCTGCATGGGGGAGTCACAAAGAAAACAGGAGATGAAGTGAAAATGCACACATGTAGAAAACAGTGCGTGAGGCAGAGTCGCTGGTATCTGACCTTGCATTTTGATCAGTTTGGTCATGTATGTGCCGAAGAGGGAGTAAATCCTCTCAGTCTCTCTGTCGCCGTCTACATCAAGCTGGATGTTTGCAGGTAAGCCGCTGAAATTAGGTGAACACATGCATACGGTGAGAGGAAGAGATGGAAAATAAGTAGAATTTGACTGGGGGTGTGCTTTGAAGGCTCTGTGTACCCAGTGCAGGGCGTACACCCCGGGGCTGTGTCTGCGGACAGCTTGCAGCAGAGCCAGTGGCCGTTGAGATAGGCTGAAGGGTGGTAGGTGCTCAGGCGTTTGCGGTTGCACTGGCTGACTTTGGTCAGGATGTCTATCCAGTCTCGGGCCTCCACACAGTTGTTGGCTTGGATGTAAAGCGCTCGCTCCGGCTGAATAACCTGGAACATCTGGAGGAAGGGGCAAAAGCAGCAAGTAAGCAGAGGTTTTAAGCTCTTGCAGAAAATCTTTTGGAGCATTATCTCGGGAGGTGCGGTCCTCACATTTTTCATCTTGAACGACTCCTCTTCTAGCCTCTCCACAGCCAAGATGTTCTCTATAGGAATGCTGCACAGAGCGCCCTCTCCTGGAGCAAACAGGTAGCACAATCAAACAGAAGAAATGCAAACTAATCTAAAAAAAAAAAAAGTTTTGAAAAGAATGTAAATAATGCTGAGGAGCCAATCAAACAAAGGTATAATGAATCCGTTTCTTATTTCACATAGCAATTATGGGACCAAATTGCAACTATCAGATATTTTATTGTGATCATATTTTGGATCTTGTTTTTGGGATCATAATCCCAAAACACATTATGTTCCAAAACCTCTGCAAGTTGGCTCTTCAGTATCTTTGGTTTGTAGAATATCGTCTGCAATATATCTGCGACATGTGCTAAAAATACAACTCTAAATAAAGAATTTCAGATTAGCTTCAGTCAGTAGTCAGGGTGCACACACTAGGTGCCTGAGGAAGTAACTTAAATCTGCACCACGTGTGCTGCGGGATGAGTGTGCACGCTCTGCACATTCCCACCCCCTCTTCTCCAGAGTCACACAGAAACGCCCACCAAGACGTAAACGTGGATCGTAGTTGAATCTTTCTGGGGAACTCGCTGAGCCCACCTTTTGTTTTGTGATAGGTGAACTCATGGTTGGTGAGTCGGAACCATCTTTTCTTGAAGTTCTTTATCCCAAACCGGTTTCTGCCCTGAGCTCTCTTTATCATAAATCTGCAGAAAAATGAGAGCGGAGCAAAAACACAAAAATTAAGCTAAAGTGTTAAATTTAGCAGTTTCTTAAACAAAATGCACGTAAAGGTTTCGCCTGGAGGGCATTGCTTCATCTATATGTGAAAAAACCTCTAAAGAAGAGATTTGACATAAACCCTTTGGAAGACCTTTTGAACTGATTTGAGAGATTTCCGTATTAAGAGTTTCTCATTCTTTACAAATGTTAAAAAATTCACAGCTGAAGCAGAAGAATACCGTTTTACAAATCAGTCAATAAGTCAGACAAAGCAGACAGGTCAGCTGATCAAAATCTATCAGTGGTTTTCCATATTTTACCCAAATCAATAAAGTTGCATAAATTATACATTTTCCTTATTGGTGTACAAATGACTTCTGTTTCATTTCATTACAACTTAAGTAAAAATTGACTTACAGCAATATTTTTTTAGACACGCACAAATCACTCAGCCAGTGGTCAAAACTGGCCGTTTACCCCTTTATTGTCTCTAACTAGGGACAAAAATATAAAATATATATAGTCTTCTTCATAGAACAAAGAAATGTCCTGTTTCTTCGGTCTATTAATGCTAAAAAAAACATGTTCTTTGATTTACTTTGCTTAGCATGTAGTAAGAATCAGACATTTAAAAACAGTATAATCTGATGGAAACAATCTTATAATTTATTTTAAACTCCTACCTCATTTAAGGAAACCTGCAACACATTGCTTTCATATTTTCTAACATTTAGTGCTTGAATTCAGCTAAGAGGTAATTCTGCCAAAAGAAAATCAGACTGCAGTTACAAATCTTGCTTATTTTATTCATTTTGTGACATTTATGAACCATGTTTCACAGTTTGCACCTTTTTTAAATCAATAATTACAAGCACACTAGTACATTCATGTTCTTCCAGTTTAAAGAAGTAAACACCTGCATTGGTTTAACCAGTGGTTGAGGGTGCAGGAGGAGCTTTTCATGAATATCCATAAGTGTCTCTTGTTTGACAGTATGCTTGTTGTTGTTAGTAAAACATGTAAAATGTGGCATAAAGGAGAGTAAAGAGCAGGAGGACTTTCTACAGGAAAACAAGGAACATAAATCTGCAGGAATCTAAACCCTAAATCTCTCACTATTTCACAGATCCTGGGTCAGATCTACGTAAATCCTCCGACATTGTCACGCTCTGGATGCAGAGGGTGAGGAGTCGGGGATGCGGGCAGATAAGATAGTGGAAATGTTTGTGAGTTAACCAAGTGTGGCTGTCGTCGTCACACCAAGCGTGTAGGGAGGAATGGGATGAGCCAATCTGCACCATTAACACTGCCAAGGTAAGCGGGTCTAAAGGCTGACGCTTTACGTCACACAAGCACAGTGGAGTTACCGAATCACACTCTGAACCGTCACCGTATAAGAAAATGCAACAACACTTTCAATAGTTTCTTGTCTACAAGGGAATATAAAGTGTCAACAGTTTGCACATAATGATGGTGGGAGACAAATCATTTTGGGGGAAGTCACAGCGCAAACACAAGAGGCGGGGGTGGGGTCACCAAGGCAGAAGCTCTTACCTGCCCTTTGGGGCTTTAGGCCCCTTCCCATCAACCCTCTTTATAGTGACTTTTACACTCCTACGGCCGGGAGCAGAAAAACAAGAGGGTGGGGTTGTTGATGAGTCAGGTACTGACCTTGTTAGTGATTACAGATCAACAGCTACTGGGAGTGTTGATGGAAGAGGATCACTGTTTTGCCTCAGAAGGATCTTCATGGTGTAAAATCTACTATGTCAAAGGTCATGTTTCAGAGCTAAACTCTGCTGTGCTCCCTGTTTTTCTCAGATTTTCTCTTTTTAATTTAGACATTAGAAGAAAATGATTGAAAGGCAACAGAATCCATAAATTGAGCATGGGCAGCCATCTTGTCATCTGCTTTCTTTATATTCAGAGAAATACTGGGGTGAACTAAATGTGGTGGCAACTACGGCTTAAGATTTATTTAATAACACTTGTTAGTGTGGTTAGTCTTTAAATTCATCTCCAACTCTGCTTGCTATTGTGTCTAAAGTTAAGAAACAATTTTACAACAGCTTCATGTCTTATATTTACATCTGACATATGTATTTATAATGCTTTTGTAAAAGTCACATTAAAAACAACATTAATGCGTCTCCTTACCCCTCCTTGAGCATGATTGGTGTTTCAATGCTTTTCTGATCCCATTTGCCAGAAGTGGAGATCAGGTCCAGAAACTGTGAAGGTAAGTGAAAGATGCATTCGGTCAAAGTCCAGATATCCCCAGCGCTCCTTTCATATATATTTTATGTCAAACTAGCATTATTTCCAAAATTAAAATCTTCAGTCTTTTTTTAGCCAACCTTAAAAGAGTAAATAGAAAACCTTACTGCGTAATTAATGGAAGATATAGTTCTATGGATGGATAAAATGTTTGGACAATATGATGAGTAACAAACTCCATAAATAAACTTATTTTCCATGCTCTTTTTTTCCTGCTCCACACTTATTCAGACAACTTTATTGCTTTTCCACCAAGAAACCCTGCTGCTCCTTCACATCATGTTTTTAAAAATGCAGATCATTTCCCATCTAACTGTTTTTCTTCTAACTCATCCCACATAAAAGCCAGTGTCATTGAACAGTCTGCCAAGTGTCTGTGAGAAGAAGCAGACACTCACATTCTTTACAGCATCTGCATATTTCTGCTCATTGAAGTAGTCGTAAAACGCAGCCATGTAGGACTCTTTGAAATTGGCCTTGAAAAGAAAAAAAAAAAGGGATAAAAAGGAGACGGGAAGTAAAACGCTGGTATCTTTGTTTTGAACTGAATGGTGTTAGACAGAACCAGGTTGATGCAGAGCAACTCACAGATTTAGACTTGGCGAGACTTCCAAGAGTCTGTATTGTCTTGGAGATGAGGGTGAGGGTTCTTGAAGTGGCGGGATCCTACAGTCACAAAACACAAATTATTATTTATCCTACCTGACTGTGATTCAAAGCATTTCACTTAAATTCTCTCCTCAACCTGGTTCCACAACATCAAAGAAATAAGTCAAATCTTTTGCCTTTTGGCAAGCACTATCACCAGCGCTCGCTTCAGATGTAGATGCCAGTGTAAACAGAGTTTGTGTTAGCAGTAAATATCCTACTCACGGGGTGATGGGGCCGTAGGTGAAACAAGTTTGGTGAGAGGATGGCTGGCGCAAAGAATCGCAGGAAGATGAAGCTGCTGACGGCCGTGTATCGGACATCTTGGTCAACTGGGTAGAAGAGGAAAAAACAGCAAGCATGTTTGACACACATTTCTGTCAGTGTCAAGGGAAAGGACCTGCTGTGAACTGTGTGATACTTTGTTTACTGGAAACAGATCATGTTTCTGGTGACTATGGAGTACACTGGCTACACAGAAAACACTAAATTTTGCAGGCTTTGTTTATAAAAAACAAACACAAATTGTATCATGTATCTTTGGGAGCTTTCCTAATTTTATGACTTACTTAAGAAGCACAAATGAATGACAGTAGGAGACGGAAACAACTGTTTCTCCTGTGACTGCATTGGCTCATGACGGCCAACAGGGGGCACCAGAGTCTAATGAAATGATTCAATAATTTTCCTGAAATACTTCGGTGGTTTTGGGACAGACAGCAAACATAAAAGTACTTCTCGGTACCCAATGCATGTACACTTAGTGTCCTTGTAAATCTTCCACTTCCTGCTATTTACAACCCTCCACTTCCCGTTGCTTATTTCCAGTTTTCCTGCATCTCTCAGAAGTCGTTATGAAGTGGGTTTACCTTGAAACCTAGTGGCAGCCGACTCCCTCAGGGAGAAGAAGATGTCGCACATGACGGTGGGACAGCGGACGCCGGAGGTGGTGATGACGTTGAAGATGCGGTCCACGTACTGGCGAAGGTTTTCCTGAGGAGGAAAAGTTGGGTCAGAGTGGCCGGATAACACAGCGCTGAAGTGCAGACAGACAGACTGCTTCAAACTAGAGTTCCTACTCTGTTTGTCTCCAAGTTCTCTGACTCCTTGAGCTTGACGGGGTCGATTTCGCAAGATTTGTGTTCTGTGCAAATCTGTGGGAAAGAGTATTAGCATGGTATTAAGACAGATATTCAGACATGTAAACCTAAAAGAGAAAGATGTATTCATACCTTACACTTCTACCCACTTTTTCACATTACAAACATGAAGGTCAGTTAATTTCTCTGGGGTTTTATACAACAGATCAGCCCTAAAGTACTGCATAACTGTGAGAAGATAGAAACCATTCAACCATTTTTACCTATTCTTCCTTTTAATATAGTCAGCATGGAGAGAAAGTATCCAAAACAATTTTTAAATCTTATTACAGATCCTGCATTTAGGTCTGGACTTTGACTGGGTCACTGTAACACAGGAATATGCTTTGATCTAAACCAGGAGAGCCACTCCTCCAGGGCAGACATCCTGCATGTTTTAGATGTGTTGCTGCTCCAACACAGCTGATTGAATTGGCTTAATTAGCTTCTCAGGTTCTGTACCAGTGAAACATCTAAAAAATAAATGCAGTGCAGCAGCCCTTAGAGTCTAACCTTGGTCACAAATCTGGCTGTAATGTTTAGAGTTGTTGTTCTGTCAACTAATTCTTCAATTATATAATCTAACTTTATTCCTGATCTGACTGCTGTGCTTCTTGGTCTTCAAGATGCTGTTTGTTCACTACAGTACTCTAACAAACCTCTCAGCCCCTCACAGAAGAGCAATTTATACACACGCTCTACTGTAGGCAATGTGCTTCACTGGATTTTATTTAGTGGTATCACAGTAAAGGGGACTGCATACAAAATGCATTCTGAAAACCATGATTTTCTTTCCATTATGCTCTAGTGTTTCACTATTACATGGAAATCCAGATTAAAAACATTCACAATTTTGTTTGTAAGGTGAAGAAATGTGAAAAGATTTTCAGTTTAAAATGTCTTTTAAAATACTTTTGAAAGGGTCAGTAAAACCACAAAGAAAGGAGAACGGCGTTTTAATACCTCGTCTATGATCGGTTTAAGCGTAACTTGCAGATAGTGCATCCCAGCCAGCTTCATGGTCTCATCGATACACTTCGAAGTCAGCGAGTTTCCCCGGAAAATGGTGTTTGGATTCCTATTCGTAAAAAAAAGGGGATAACACTGTGGTTTTTTTTTTTTTACAGAGTACAAATCCAAGGAGAAATAAACCATGTAGTAATTTAATATCCAAGGTAAATCTTATTACGGTGAAACCATTTTGGCAGAAAAACATACTTTCCCTACAGCTGGATTTTTACCACCTCTGTAATTAAACTTGTGTTGACATAAAATGAGTTGCAAATCCTCAATATACAACCTTGGGATTCTAAATAGATGCAGCGATATTTTTTGCAAGCAAATCATAAAGCTAGAGGATGAGTGGTATTGAGTTCCTGCTGTCTGCATTGAAATCACTCACTGTGTGCGGTTGATTTCTGCATGAGCAATGGCACTGATGAAAGGCACTATTTTGCCATAATGAAGAAAGAGACGCACGAGAGGGATGGCGGCTTCCTGCTTCTCTCGACACACTTCCCCCAGAATGTGTGCGGTGGACGCTGACACAGGCTGAACAGAGACACATCGCAGAGGTTCAGAAAACAGGACAGTGGGATTAAAACACAGACGGACAGGCCAGAGTGGGGCAGGCGTCGTCGTTCACGTACCTCCACGTTAGCAGATTGCAGCAGCAGATCTCTGAGGGGAGTGTAGTGTTCGGAGGGGAAGACGTGGTCCTCGGTGTAAACAATGTTTAGACGCAGAGAGCCGAGGTCTTCCACTTTAACGGACTTCCCTCCATTCTCCCTGGGTAGCAGAAAGTACCTAAAGGGCAGGAATTAAAATAACATCTGAGTCATGACATGAAAACCACACTGATGAGTCAAAATAAAATTGTTTAAAGCACCAGCTTTCTGGAGGCTTTTCCAGTCCATTTACCTGAGGACAGTTTGTACAGCTCTTTTCAGGCCACTTACTGTAAATCTGAAGTGTGGATAAAACCCAAGACTCAAACCAGTCTCTGTTTTAATATTTCTACACTGGATTTTAGGCTCCATTTTACAAACTGCCTGCCTCAAAAACAGTCGGTTCTCAATTATTTTGTTGAGCCCTATGAGCCCTTTAATCATGTTTAATGATGACTGCTGAGCATTTGAACAAAGGTGAAATTCACTAGAAGTGTTGTCTCAGTTTTTCATTTTAAGATTACCACATCAGATTGTTTCCTCAGATATCTGTGGAAAAGGTCATCAACCACAGTTAGTACCAAACTGTGGTACATCCAGAGTTTTAGCAACAAATGCACGTGGCTTAGACCTAAAAATGAGCTAAAATCAAATCCAAATTTCTATCTTCTTTGTTCTGATTTTGAAATTGATCTCAAATTATTAACATTAAAAAAATAAACATTTTACTTAATGATATTAAAAGGGACTCTCCTCCTATTATTAGTGTTGAATATAAAATTTAAGCTTCTGAATGTGTTCTTTGGGACAGAACATCTTTTAAAACAATTGTCAGTCTGGGACAGTTATTGATGTCAAGGTATATATGCAACTAAAAAAGCTAGGCTGCTAAAATTTATCATCATATCATTCTTCTAGTTTAAAGTCCTTTCAACAAGATGTCAGATAAAGTGCCAGTCACCAGAGTTTTCTATGGCTGTATAGATAACAGAGAGTAGCAGTAGCTGCTTTTTTATTTGAAATAAAAGCAATTAGACAATGTTACACATTTTTAATCGAGTCTTAAACACAAAACCTAATCAATAAATTCATTATATGGACTCAAGAGTGATGAAAATTTGTCCGTCTCACCAGGCATCATGCACTCCAGCTTGGCCCAAAACCCGCAGAGGGACTCGCACCCCACCCAGGAACTCGTCCCCAAACTTCAGGTTGCTGGCATTCCACAGATCCACCCTGAACACAAGCAATATGTTGTCGCTGGAACTCAAAGTGAAAAGTCTTGTTTTAAGTCCGACAGGACAGCAAAAGGCTCACCTCAGAGCCAGTTTGTCGACGTCCTCCTCTTCAACATCAAACTGTCTCTTCGTGTAGCTCAGTGGTCGCGTAACCTACAAACATGCATCAAATTAAGATTCAAAGTTCAACCACTACATTTAAAAGATTCAGGAAGCCTAAACACGTCAGCTAAGACTTTTGTCATGATCCACGCTGATGAAAAAAAAGCATAGTTAAGGGATACAAAAAATAGAGATGGGCTGCATATCTGCATTGGTGAGACACAGAAGAGAGGATTTGGTCAGAAAACACCCCAGAGTATCTGTAGATCTGTTCATGTGGCAATTAGAAAGAAATAAGATGGTCTTGTCAGAAATCAATGGGCCAGATTGTTTGGTTTGTCTGAATCAATCATACTCTTGTCCAACTGGAGCTGCAGCGCAGAGGACAGAGGGCGGAGCAGAAGAAAAATGTCAGTGCAGCGCTGCAGCAAGCGAGGGTCAACAGGGACAGAGTGAAAGTGAATATAACGGTATTTACTGTATTATGCAGAAACATAAAAATAAATATAACTTTACTATTTGTAAAACAAATTCTTTTATGTAGATTTTTTTGTGTGACTTTAATTTCAAATCTCATTAACTGAATGTTTTCTACACTAAAGACTTCATCATTTAAAATCTATTTGTATTCTCGTCATAGTTGCTAAAACAGTTGTTAAGACCTACTATTTTTTTTTTATGACCACATTAGCATCCCATATTGTGACGTACTGGAGCACAGTACAAATGTTCAGGTCCAGAGCATGCAGTCAGATGAAGAACACTTTATGTCTATGTGATCACTAATCTCTGTTTTTGTTTTGTGTTATGTTGCAGAAGAGAAAAATTAAAGATACAGCGTGAAGCACTCTACACCAAAGCAATGCATACAATGAACCTAAGACGAGCCAAATATTAATGTGCTGTTCAAGGACAGGGTTGCGGTCAATTTAAAACTCTTAAATCTTAGATATTGTTGTAGAGATGCAAAGAAATGTAAGTGATCCGGTTCACAACGTTTTAAAGTTACCTCATTTTATTCTAAGGTGTAAAAACAAACAAACATTGGGCATACGCCTAATGTGGCATCATACTAATGTGTCTCCCAGTCAGTTGACTGGGTTGTGTGACCCAGGAGAGGTGCGGTCAGTTGTCTGGATAGCTTCTACAATGGAAAAGCGACCCATAGACTGGTGCCTACTGGGTCACTGGGTAATATAACAAGTCCAACATTTTTGTTTTAAATTCTTGTGTTTATGCAATGAAGCTGCTTTTTTTACTCAGGATTAGTATACTGGCATCCACCGTAAAAGCACACCTGTAAAGAGCAAATTTATCTAAACCTACCTCAAAGTAGAAAGTTTCCTCAAACTGGGGATTGTTGGTTTTCCTCTTAACCTTGGTCTTCTTGGCCTCTGACCTGAGTTACAGAACAAATGCAAAGAAATATATAAAACATAGTTTTCCCAATTCAGACCAATGATAAATATAAAACTACAGCCAGGCTCACCTCGAAGGGCCGAGTAAGGATACAGCAGCGTAGGGATCACACTGTCCATTGACTATTGGAAGGCCTTGGCACTCCAACACTCTGTTAAAAATAGATGTTAATGCATCAGCACAATACTGGGCAGGAGTCTCACACTATCTGCATCAGATCTTAGAGGGCTAAGTGGTTCAAAATTCCTCCCTTAAATCAATATTTAATTTCATATTATTACACAGTTAAAAGTGTGATGAAACAGTAATGGACTATGAAGTTTCCATTGGGAATCAAAGCCGACTCATGGCCTTCTGCAGAGCTTTTTGGTTCCCTGGTTCCCACATATGATCTCTGTACTTCCATCAATCCTCCTGTACAGCAGAAGACAGAATATCGTGCCAGGAAACAAGATGATAACAAAGTCCCTGCTATCTGCGCAGCGAAGAGATAGATTAGAGCTGTGAGCTTCCAATCTTACACTGTCTGCGCTGAAGACTGGTGTATAATCACTTTATTAATAGATAACACTGGAGCTGTGGTGAGTTCATGTGCTAAAAATGGCTTAACGCAGCTTTATTATGTAAAATAATGATAAAATTGAGTCTGGATAAATCCTACAGACACTCACAATGGCAACAAAATTCAAACGTACTTAAAGCGAGACTAGCATCCGCCCCCAGTTACAAAAATGGGCCTTATCTAGAACTTTGTGTAGTCCAACCTCTTCAAAGACAATGCTAGACAAGCAAACAGTGACTAACAGCGTCACTGTCTGTCTGCTGCAGAGAAGAAAAAACTGCTTCCTTTCTCAATTAATACAACAAAAGAAAAAATCCTGGAGGCTTCAAGAGAATATTATATCCCTACATTCGTCTCACTTCAAGCATGTTACACGTCTAGAAAAAAAGCCTTTAGACAGCAGCACTGAAATGTATTTTTTTATTGAATGCTATGCGGCCTTATTTGTTCAAAAGTCCTAAAAATACCCATCTTTCACTTCTATGCATGTGTCACAGATACTTTGAGTGTCTGCCTGTCTGTATAGAGGCTGACCTGTTGCACCATGACATCATGCTGTAAGGGGATTAGCGCCCAAACAGGGCACCCCGGAGGACCAATCACTTCCTGTGTGTCACTGTGATGCACCACGTGTCACACAACATGACGAATTAAACAGCAAATTACAGCTCTTCCCAGAGATGAACTGACACACATGAACTGCTTGCACAATCCTCCTGGCACACACACACACACACGCCGACACGCACACACACGTCTGTAATAAGGAGGAAGGTGTGTGCCTGGTTAAGCTTGGCTAATGCTGGAGCACTTCCTGTCCAGTAAGCTGGTTTATATAACCCGTGCTTGGCCTACAATACATCCAGCCTCCTCTTTCTGTCATCACGGCCATGAGCTCTGACAGATCAGACAGCCAAGCAGACTTGTTTGTTATAGTCAACATTACTCATTCTAGGCTAATGTGCTTCTGCGCCCACGGTTCCTGTCAGAGGCAATTACTCAAAGAAAAAAAAGCGAGGTGAAGAATTACTTCACAGCTTCCCCGCTACCTTCAACAAACCTGCAATTATAAAGTACATTTGATTATGGGTCAGTGTCGCCATGTCACATTCATGAGAGCAGAAACCTCCAGCACATAGATCTTTCTTGTTTTCATGTATTACTTTTTTTTTATTTAGCAACGAAACACAAGAAGTAAATGCTGGAGAAAGTTATTTTTTTCGGTGGGGGCGAAAGGGCGGAAGGCTGAAACAAAAACCTCAGTAGGAAGGGGAACTTAGTTGAGTCGGTGACATTTGTGGTTGAGAGTTGGAAAACAAAAATGAAATCTAAAGCAATCTACAGTAAATGAAACTCACAGGACACTAAGATCCAAACTATGACGAGGCAACCTGAACAATCAGCATCATACTGTAACTCGTCAAGAAAAGACAAGACATATTGACTAAGAAACATTTTATATACTGGAAAATCAAAATCTTTATCCACCACTTGAAAGTCTAACTTCAAAATGCAAAAAGGAGAAATAGAAGCAAGAGATGTTAAAGCCGAGTTGGCAAATAATTGAAACTGCTTCTAAAGACAAGCAGGATGCTCTATATCTGCTCCAAATGTTAAGGTTATTAGTCTGAAAGAAATCAAAATTTGGCTTTTCAGTCATTTTTTGACAGACACTGTTGGTACCAACAAGAGGTCTTCTCTGTGAATGTGGCATGACTGTTGTGCTACCAAATCCAGTGTAGTTTTGTTTATTGGGAGTTGGGGGGGACTTTTAGCACTGTTTTTAAACTTTTTTATGGTCTAAATGTTTGATTTACTGATAAATAGCTTGGCAGAATGAATTGAATTAAAAAATTGGCTTCAGGTTTTCTTTATAAATTTACAACAGCATTGGTTTAAGCAGTGAAGCTATATTAAAAAAGAAAAACGAAGACTGCTTCATTCAAAGGGGACCTCCAGTTTGTGTTGAATGAAATTTCTCAGAGCCTGAAACATTCAAAGCACAAAGATGAAAATAACACCAGGGGAAAATGTCATTCCTGAAAAAAATGTGCCCCTATTCAAACTCACTGTTTCATGAGGTATGAATGACTTTTCAGGTACGTTTCTCTGCTTTTTACTCCCCTGATAAGACGTTTTTGCCAAAGTAAGTTTACATATTGCCTGAAAATCAAATATATAACATAAAAAGTCAAAAATGTATTCTGAACAACTAGATATGATAATTTTTCATAGGTGGAATTCAGTGTTTGACAGTAATGGCTAAATGGTACGTTTGATGAAAAACATGCACCTGATATACTACTGTTGAACACTGCAATATATAAACCTAAATTTTCCCCAATTTTTCTCAGCACCTCTTTAGGTTTATCGTCATAAGGCTCCCGTCTCTCTTACTGATCTTACTGATTAAGTCCGATCAATTGGATGAATATGCAATATGCTAATGTTTCCAAAGCAGTCTGTGGTGATTAGCATATTGTACACTGATATTGCAATGATTATTGCAACTTCATTTGTTGTACAGCTCTAACACTGTGGTATAACATCAAAGCCTAACACATAGCTCTTATTTTAAAATGAGAAAAAAACCCACTACTGCTGCTGTGGTTGTGGTTTCTCAAATAGGTTAATGCTTCATTTACGCGTGTTTGTGCTTACAAACACCCCAAACCCAAAGCAATCACTTTTACCTTGTTAAAAAAATGTTAGTATATTTTAAAATTATGAACACATTTTGAAAGGGAATAGTGATATCAATTGAAATATTACTATATTATTACTAAATATTGCTATATTTTGTGTAATGGGTTGAGAAAGGCAGCCATGTTGAGAAAATGTTTCTCTCATTAACGCTGTGTTGGAGGATAGTTGTTTATCCAATTTCCATTTGTAATTGGATAAAAGGTCAAAATGTTCAATTTCAAAAGTTCAGACTTCAAAGATTGCTCATAAAGTTTAAAAACAGGGCATGAATACTTTATAATTATTTTCACTTTGATAGTCTCTGTTTGGCCCTTTCTATTTATTAGGACGATGAAAAGTCCAGTTGTAAAGCTTCACAAACATTAATGTTGCTCTTTTTAACCCTCTGTCATACAAAGAGTCTTAAATTAAACACCATGGCCAACCATTTCTAAAGCTTTCAGTTCTATGAACAAAGTTTCTTGAAGCACCAAGACAAAATCATAATCACCAGACTCAAAGTTGGCAGACATTAGAGATATTCTAAGCATTGATAATTTGCATATTCCAAAATAATTCCTCGACGTGGCTTCAAAGAGTCAAGGTATTATTTTTATTAAGAGAAAACTAATCTAAATATGCTAATGTGATGATCAAATGTTGAAGACATCACGTCTGTGGCTAATTCAGTTCTGTTTACTCGTCTTCTGAATGAGCCTACATGTGTGAATGATTTCTTTGGTTTGTGGAGCTGAATGCACGCAGCAGCTCTTTCGCCTCGCTCTCACGTGCCTTTCTAGAGAAATCTGACGAGATGACCTGCTGCTCTTCACTCTAAGCTCCTTACCAATATGTGACCTGGGAGCAGAGCCACATTGGCTCATCATCAAACCTCTTTACTGCAGAAGTACACACTAACACACAATAACCCATCGATGGCTCTATCATTCATCCCATTCATGCCAGTTCCTCTGGAACATACAGAAAACAATCACACTTTACGCACACACAGAGCACACTTGTGATTTCTAACCAACACATTTTAAAAAACCTTGCAGTAACACGAGGAGCTGGAAGACCACTCACTGCTCTGCACTCAGCTCTTAGTAACTGACAGAATATTTTATGCTTGTTTTTAAAAGAGACTATTCTTGTTTAGTACACTACACATCCATGTTGCTTACTGATTTCCAGTTTCCTAACATATGCAGAAAAGTTACAGTACTGCAGGTCAGTAACTATGAAATGTGGCAAAAGAAGGAACAACACAGTAAAAAAAGGTTTCTTATATTACTACTTTTGATTTGGAAAATTTTAAGTTAAACATACGTATAACTTTAGAGTTTTATTCCAATCTGCCACCATCATCATCACAGTCTTGCTTATTCTGTGGGGTTGTAAGATAAATCTTACACCTCTTCAAGCCATTTTTCACCTTTCCCCCCCCAGTTTTTTAAACTTTAAAAATTGCATTGACTCTACCTTTGGAAAGCTTGAGAAATTAAAGTTCTTCTTGTAGCCATGAAGATAAACACTCTTAGTGCTATATTCTCTTTTCTTTCCTGTTATGGGGAATGGCAAATTGTATCTCACAGTTTTAAATAGGGGAGCAAAAATGTCCTGGATTATATTCCCACAAAGTCTGATCACATTAGTGAACTAAAAATGCTCATTTTAGATTTATTTTATAGAATGTGTCAGACATGACAGCAATTGTTTTAATGAACTAGTCAGTGCATTGTTGCCCTCTATTTTCCATTATGAGCAATAACAGTCCTAAGAAAGGGAAAAAACAAAATGTAATGATAAAATGGTTTTGCAATGCAGAGAATTGTAGGTTCAATGTGACTGTACTGGACTGTCAACAAATTTTGATGTATGTTTTATAAAGTAACAAAATGATATTTTAAACGATTGCTAAGCAATAAAACAGAGACAGTGTGGGAAAGAATGAGGATGGTTTCTGTGTGTGTGGACTCACCGTGTGGCCAGTTTATGATTGACCACTCCACTGTCGGTGATAACTTCACTCAGGCGCAGCTCGAGGTGTACTTTTCCCTGTAAGACACAAAAATAATCCAACATCTAATTTATTTTATGTTGTAAGGCTTGTGAGACAGAAATAGACTCTGAATATGCAGATAACATCCTCAACCCCTTTTTGAACCTTTTTGTCTACTGTACTGCTCATCTTTACTTTGTCACCTTTACTATCAGTATTTTAACACAACATTGGACCTGGAAGCAGGAAAGAAAGGCAGTATTGACCTTTCCTCTCTCTCTTGATCATCCTGAGTCCAGGATCCTTGTCTCTTCAGATCACCCTAAAAGGATTTAGTTCTGACAGATGGCCATGTTGGACTGGATCATTACCCTGTTGATGATCCATTTTCTGTTTTTTTGTAGAGAAAATAATTTTTTTATATACAATGTCCAGCTGTTTTACAGAGTCCATAATGCCATGCACTATAGCAACACTTTCAGGGCCCTTAGAAAATTAACAGGCCTACAGCATGACAGATCCTCCACCAAAACAAACAGTTTGTATGAACACTTTCATCTTCTGTTTCGCACTAGATCTACCTTTAGTATTTATTATCAAAAAGGTCAAAATTAAGCTCGTTTTACCAAAGCACTTAAGTCATGTTAAAGTTCAAGCAGCATTTACCAAATACCACATGTTTACATTTGTGATGGTATGATAGAAATGGCTTTTTCATAGCATATTTCCCCAAATAACTGGAGCATGTAGCAGATGGGGTATAATGGTTTTTATACAGAGGTGCCACTCTTTGTTGCTATTCTCCAACATTTTATTTTACTGAAATACAGGATAAATTCACAGTTAACTGACATGCATATCTAATATTTTCAATCTGAAAATTTCCTGATTTTAATTTATTTTTATTCTTTCTACACACCCTACAAAGCGTGCCAATAATTGTGGCACAGCATTCATATTTATTTTTATCGACTCTAATAACGCCATACAGCATTTTCTAATCTACAGACTTGTTTTCATGTTGTGAGACGCTCAATTGAACACAGTTTTAAGCCTGTCATAAAACACAGCGAAGCACGCCGTCATGCTGATGAAGAAATCATCTAACACGCCGACAGACAATATTTTTTCTTTCAAGATTTGTGTGTTTCTGTTTGGTTCTTTATTAATCAAAGCTACTCAGCTGTAAACAAGCTGCAATCCCGCCCTGACAGTGGAGCAGAATAACTGTGGCTGGTCGTCATGCTGGAGATGTTTTCCTTCTGAAGTGATTGGATTAATGACATAATGACAGTGTAGTGGTGCAGCTGTCTAGAAAAGCTCCATTAATTAACTGCATCAGTATGCAAACTCACAGGCATTGCTGCTTCTGGGAGATTCAAACGGAGGGAATACACACACACACACGCATGCTCGCACACATGCATGCTCGCACACATGCATGCATGCACAGGCCAAACAATGCGTCCTCTATTGAACAGAGAAGAGAGACACTCTATCTTCCTACTTCATTTGATCCATCTCCTTCGCTTTTCTCTCAGAGCTGTGTGTCTCTCACGCATCCTTCCTCTTCCCCAGCTCCGCGGATGAATGTGTCTCTGTTTCAGATCGCTGCTCCGGGGCTACACACACCCATCTGTCTGCAGATGTTACTGCTCACTGTTCACTCTGTGTGTCTGCGAGTGTGGGTGACTGACAGTGCTGAATAGTGAATGGCAGAAAATGTTGCACATGCAGCAAACAAAGCACGATGAATGAAAGTGGCGAAAAGGCACTCGGCACTTAATAACTGGAAGAGTTTTTTGGAAGCTGCAAGCACATATGTTGTCTCAATTGCTTTTTTGTATGTTTAAAACAAATTCCTGGGTTGCTTTTTGGTTTTAAGACCAAGATAGTTTAAGCCCAGTCGATTTATCTGCAAATAAAACCTTACTTCTCCAAAAAAATAAAAAATAAAAAATAACAACGGCAATTGTTCAAATGTAGCCAGTGTAATGTTTGGAAAAATATTTAAATCAGAAAAAAAATGTCATTTTATTTCTGCTGAAAGTCTTTTGTCCTTTCAATGCTCGGACTTACAACCAGCACAGCTCCCAAAGGACCACAACAGAGAGAAAAAGCACAATGTAACCTCCTACTTATTGCATTACTTGGTTTGTTTGTTTGTACTCGTTTTCCGTACATGTCACACAATATTGTTGAGTTTGAAAATCTTGCCTGTTCTTAAATTACAGGTGTGTACAGTTAACACTTGTCGACATATTTTAATTTGCAATTTTGTATTTATGTTTATTTCAAAGTAGATGCCCTCTGATAGTCAGTTAGTCATTTCTACTGAGTGTTATTACAGCGTGTGTTTGTGTGTGTCGGTGTGGGTGTGTATGTGGGAGGAAAAAGGGAAGATGTGGTGGGTGGGTTGCTTGTTTTTAGACATCAATTTTTCAACAACATTGCACTTTACCAGCTGTGGGACCAAAAAGGAGGGTTATGTTTTCATTCTATTTCATTCTTATTGCAAACAACTACAATTGGACCAAGTCACATATTTGAATAGTTTTAGTTTTTATTTTGCGAAGGTAGAAAAACAGGATACGGTTGGAGGAAAATGCAAAAATACTGGAATTTCCTCCTACTGATGCTGCCTTACCAACAGCTACTGAGATGTTTGAGGCTTTACGATGTCTTTTTGTTCAACATGACAGCAAAGGCTGCCATTAGATAAATATGCAGTTCAAGACTGGTTTGAATGTTACATTCTAACAAATTCTAATTTGGTTGTAATCAGATCATTCTCAATAGAAAAGGATATAAACTTGGCCTCTTTCAAGATCATCTAGAAGGTTTTGCATATGTTTCCTCTTCTACTCACAAACAGAAAGTGACAAAGGTCAGTGGATGTTTTGTTTTTTTAAATTATTATTTCCACAGAAAACACAGAGATCCAGGTGACTTTGACCCTGCAGGTATGAATGTTTCAGGTGCACACAGGCTGTGTTTGTTTGGGTTCTGTCCCGACTCCCAACATTTACACACAGACACAGTATCCAGGGCGAGGCACTGGGTGATTCCTGCTTTGATATGGGAAATTCAGAAGAAATTGTTCATGTTGTGTGGAATATTTTAGCTTTTTTTTAGCTAGCAAATGACTTTCTGATATCAGTAAAGCAGACTTTAAAATGTCCTGATCCGAGGCGTATTTATAGCTTCATAAATACGCGACAAGCACATGGCCCAGTTAAGATCGTGAGGTAATATTCACGAAGTTCAGTTGAATAAATTGCTCTTCTACGGCTATGTGAAAGAAACCAGAGATTTCCCCAAAGTTAAGGAGTGACAACCCCAGGGGCCTATTATATGGCAGTTTAACAGAGGAACTGGAAGGATAATTAAAAGATCAAAGAAGCAGAAATACAAATCTGTCATGTAAGCAGGCCCAAAGCGTTGTATGATAATAATGCAGTTTAGATCAACTGTGACTTTCACTGGAACCCGGCGACTAGAGATCATGAAACAGGAGGATGTGCCAGTTTAAGTTTTGGTTGGCTGCTGCTGTATCCAGAGATTTATGTCTAATTTTTGTAGCTGACTTTTTTGGGACAAAAGACAATTCTGACCTAAAAACAATAAAGCAGATGATCAGTTCTTAAACTTATTTACACGTCATTCATTTTTAAGAACTAGGAAATACTGTAGCTGAAAAATTGAAACAGAATCTAAGAGAAGCATCATCTTTCTGTTGGTCCTCTGCATGAAGTTTTAAGTTTTCCCCTCACTGATGCTAAAATACTTTTATTTTTGGAATATTTTATTGATTCCATATCGTCAGCCTGTGATTATCACAGGCTGAAGGTAACAAAGCACCTAAAGATCCCACTTAAAATGAGTTTTTTACCAACATGACTCGACACTGGTTTATTCCTTTCTTCGGATGTGTGTTATTTGTACTTCTTTATGATACATTCCGGTATTCCAATTATTTGACAGCTGTCTTTGGATGTGTTTTTAAGCCAGAATGACTTTTTTTGTCATAGTTACTTGGCAAAATGTGATAAAATTGTCAGGTAAAAGACAAAAAAATGAAAGAAAAATCAGCCAAAATACACAAAATTCTTCCATATATTATGATGAACAGTACATAAGTGCAGAAAAGCCCGGGGACTCAGAAGAAAAATAAAAGTAAATGACAGACTCACAGATTTTACACATGAATATAGAGATCATGCACTTGATGCTCACTGGAAAAAGCTGGTCAAAAAGTTTAGGAGTGAACACATTTTACATATTCATGTCATACTTTTCCACCCGAGTATAAAAACAAACAACCATGGATTCTTTATGATATAAAAACAAAGGGGAAAAACAGCTTGGTGTTTGGAAAGTTTGATTCTGTTTTCTCTCTGTACTGACCTGCACTTCTGAGTCAGCGCTGACAGGCTGCAGCTGGAACCAGGTGTCTTTCCCATGGTATTTTTGCAGGTCCTCTTTCTTCACAGCAACTTTGCCTACACACACACACACACACACACACACACACACACACGCGCGCACACGTCAGCAAACAAAGACAAATAAGCTCTAAACGCGACTCACTTTATGCTTTCCAAAAAGGCCTACGTGTTCAGATTTAATCTACAGCAAAAGCCCGACAAAGGCCCACGCACAGCGCTCACATGTCTGCTCACGCTCTGTAAATCCTCACACATCCATCCATCCATCCCTGCGTAACCCAAACAGGCACCTGAAGAAGAAATACACACAAGATGCACTGTGGTGGCCTGGAGATAACCCCAGGAAGTAAATCATACCACCTGCAATCATTCACACTCACACACAATCAGGGCGGAGTTGTGAAGATATGTCAGTTTGTGGTAAGTGATCAAACCCACTTAGATTCCTAGAGCCACACCAACACACCCGAAACCACTGAGAAACTTACATTCACCGCAAACACACAGGGATAATTAATATAAGAGCGCAATGAAAGGTCATAGGTCACACAGAAATATCAACTGGTAAATTATTATTCCTCCATTATTGCAGTAGGACAGATAAACACTGAAAATTTAACTGCAGTTTTTTGTGGAGGTATTATCATTTTGGTCATTTATTAGGCTTTTTGTATTCCAGTTCCAGTTGTATAGCTGAGTATTTACTGGATTTTCTTCTAGCTGTTTTCTAAACTTCAAGACAAATCTGCCTTAATTGATTTGTATATATGTTCTCATGTTTTTCCCCATTTTTAAAAGTGACACACCATAAATATACCCAAAGGAAACTACGAGTTTTAGTATTTATAAATTCCGAGACAGACTGATCAACCTTAAAAGTAAACCAAATTTTTTTTTAGGGGAAAATGTGTACCACCAATGATTTTATAAAGAACATACTTTATCTTTACACCAAACTGTTTACATGTTGAACAAGTGCTCAGAGTAAATATAGCATTTTTTCCTATTTTTTTAGTATAAAATAATACGTCTTAGATGTATGTTTTACCACAATAAAAACAAAGTAACAGTAAATGTGGGAGATGATGTAGTGCTTGGAAAGTCACAAAACTTTTACAAAACACTTTTAGATCATTTTAAATCACTTTTTGAAACTTAAATTTATTTGTTGGCATTTAATTGAGGCCTGATACTGTAACTTTTCAGCTTTGAGCTTTTCAACTTTTTGATTTTATTTACTTATTACTACTCTTATTTTTCGTAATATTATTTTTTTTCTCTCTTTCTCTTTTCATCAACTTAATCCATTGTGTTATTACTTTATGCAACACTTTGGTGCAATTTTAAACCCGTGCTATATCAAGGAAATTGACAATGACATTGAAATTGAAACAAATTTCAATATCTCATCACTGCAGGCCAATCAAGCTAATGCCATCTCCCTGGTCCTGCTTTTTTCTACATCATAAAACTGAACCAGACAAAAACAAAACAAAACAAAACCATTAACCTCTCTAACAGTTAAATATCATCTTGTTTGAAATCTTGTCATTTTCTTCCTGCTTACTCGAAAGACTTGATTTTTATTTTGCGAACTCCACCATGTCATGTCTGCACATGGTTTGCTGGAGAGAAACCAAAGCTCATAACTGTGCTTGCAGCCATCTTGCTGACTCAGGTTTGCTGCATGTTACTGAGAAGTACTGTGAGACTAGAGAATTTAAAGTTTGAGCTTGCTAGCACTGGTAGGAGCCGCTGAGGGCGCAATGCCTCTGGTATACTGACATCAGCTGGATCCTGAACAAAGAGAAATGTGAGCGACAGCAGAAACCTCTGAGCGACGAGACTGTAAACCTCCAGACGACTTTTATTTTTAGCCCCATTCCAGCAATGAAACATCTTTGACTCAGCATGCTGCCGTGAGGGCAGAGATTGGCGTCCAATTAGATCTTGTCAGGGTGTAAACACCTGTTGGCAGCCAATCAGAGAAGCCTGGCTCAGTCAGACAGGGTGTAATTATTGGCAGTGATTATTCTCAGCGCCGAGGGATGATCGCATCTGATGAGTGAATAAAACTCGTACTATAAAATATTCTAAAATAAAAATTCATTAAATAAGAAGGGGATTACATTGTGTTTAATGAGTTGATTCACTTTTTGTGTCCTGCTAGAAAAACCGGTGTTTTTAAAAAACACCTAAAAAACAGTCATCTACGACTGGAGTGATTTTTCACTCCAAGTCGATTTTCAAGCTCGATATTAGATGATAATGGGGCTGATAAGGGGAGCATTAAACAGAGAGATGAGCTTATGACTCACCAATGCTGGAGTCCCTCCTGAATACGTCCCTGTCAAAAATGTAGAAGGAGAGATGTCTGAAGCTGCGTGGGATCTCGCAGTAGAAATCCTCCCCGTAGAAAGGACTGCAGGAAAGAGACAGACTGGGGTCAGAAACTGATACAACGTGTCACTTTATTAAAGAGTAATCAGTGTGTTAACGTTGTTTTTCCTCTTACAATGTTTACTGTGTGACTTCTTGAACGAGAAGCCGCAGTTTCCAGAAAATAGCACAGCACAGCACTGTATATTTAGTCTTATCTTTTCGAAATTTTTTAAGATCAAAGTTTAAACAAACGATTGAAAACAAACCAAAATGAAGATAATGGTGTTGATTTGGAACTGCAGTTGTGTGGACGTTTTTCCTGTCAATTGAGCTGGGAGACACGCATGTGAACCACAGACCCAGAGACCGTTTTCTCACTCAGAATAAATTATTCCTTCAGATTTAATTTCAAATTTTGTTTAAAACCACTTTGTTTAAACTACAGAGAGATCGACACAATGCTGTGTAAAAAAGGGCTTTATTCAGAATATTATGAACACTCAATGCCTCATAGTTTACTCTAATTATTTTCTGCGTAGTATTTTACGTTTTTATTTATTTGTTTAATTTGGTCAAATTTGGTAATATTATTTTCATTACTGAGGAAATAATAATTCCAGTGGCTAGCCCTAATACTAAGCTCTAATATTGTTGTTTATTTTTGATAAATATACAAAACCTAATTTGTTCCTTGTTTAAGATATGTTCTAAGATCCCTGAAAGGACATTTATCCTTCAGATCATTTTAACAGGTAATGAAAATCATTAATTTCATTCATGAGTCCAGTAAATACTGGAGCAGCACATTTTACTGAATCACAATCATCGTCTCAATTTTAATGTGGGCAACCATATAATCCCAAAGAACTGATTGCATGCAATATTTTGAAGGACGTCGTACGTCAGGTGCCGCACTTTCACAATCTACATGTCAATGACATATTTGGCCAGTTTAAAAGCCAACATCTGATGCAATGCTTTGTGATGTGGCTTAATAATAATTGCTTTTGTCATTGCGATATTCAGCAACAGTATTGCGATATGTTTTACTTAACTTGTGCACCCGTACTTTATTCATTACGGGCTGTGAAGGTTTTTTTGTTTTTCTTTGCACTTTAACTTCCTGAAACATTTGATCTAACCAGGTGTTTTTCGGTTGCGTTTTCAGAACAGGTCTTTCTCTGGGTGAAGGGCAACACGTATCTCTGTCCACCACAACAGTAACGTCCATGTCGCAACGAAAAACAACAAAATCGGCGTGATGCAGCATTAATCTTAAAATGCTACACAGCGACTGCAGGCGGAAAGCTGGTGTGTGATGAGAAATCCTTGACAGTCAATCGCTCATATAAAACATTCTGTAAAACGATATTTCAGAACACTAATGCTGCAAAATTTTACAATAATAACAGAAGACTTAAATATTTTCACTTAGGTTGACAAATTTGGATAATTTGGTTGATAATATGTTTTTCAGCAAGGTTTGTAGGATTAAACTACTGTGTTTGCAAATTGTGTAATTTAAAGATAACAGGTTCTATGCTGAGCAGATGAGCACAGAGTTGAGGATAAGATGCTGAGACATGAGAAATGTTTGGGAGGAAGGACCTTTGGAATGAACTAAATGTGCAGTTTTGTAGTGGGGGAAACCAAACGGGGATGTTTTTTATGGTAGATTTTTTCCACTTTTATCACATTTGTTGTTGGTTCCTGTTGTGGGATCAGGACCAGGAAATGAAGGAGGGAGAAAAGAAACCCAAGAAAACTCTCCGTGTCCCTGAAAAGGTGAAAAACGGTATTTTCTCCATCAAACAGAAGTGACCGAGTCTTGTCAGTTACAGTTCAGTCAAGGATCACCTGGTTAATCTTTAACCAGCTTCTGCGTCTGTAACATTGTCTTCCCATCTTGGTGACTGGGAGTGTCCTCAACTAGCACCCAGGCTGTAGGTGTACTTTCACCTTCGCGTAAACACCCCAAACCACATCCTTGTCAACATTCAGACATGATTGATTCGGTCAATTAGTCACCTCCCACGTGGAAAATAAAGCCTGCAGGTATGTCTTTCCACGAATCAGTAGGAAGAAAACAGCCTGTTTGCCTGCAACAAAAAGGCCTGTTTGTGACCGCTGGCTGGAAGGCTGAGCGGCTCCCACAGTTCGCTTCACCTAAATGACAACCGCAGAAATCACAGCAATCAGGATCTCGTGAGCCAAGCCCTCGGGGCTGCTGCTGTTGATAATTATCGATGTATTCCGCTGCGTGGCGGACGTGAAGACAGACAAGATGAGTGAATGGGAAGGAGCATGACTACACTTATCAATGATCTAGAAAATAAATGCATTTGAACTCTGTTATTTAGCCATTTTATTTCATTTACTCTAAGAGCTGCCTGAAAGACCTCATGTTCATGATCTGATTTGACAACTGTTTTTTGTTTTTCACTTTACTAAAGACTTGTATATTTTACAATAGAGTCAAATAATAAAAAACATTCAAGAAATATAGTGCAAGCTTTCTGCTACTTTGTATTTTACTTTTTTCTGTACTGACCACACAAAGCAATGCAAAAGACTAAAAGGGCGATTTTACTATCATTTTGGACTAACACTATTGCTGTTTCCTCACGGTCAATTTAACTCTTAACAGCGGTATTAATAATAACAACATGCTAATGGTAATAATGAAGTTATAACATGTAAGTGTGTATCATTCATTATTAGATCGCTCATGATCCCAGACATTGTGACTCCACAACTGCAGAGTAAGAGACACTAACAGCGAGCTAGCCATACAGTAAAATATATATTTATAGTTTTCTCCTCTTACCACAGCAATCACTTATAAATAATCACAAAAATAAACATTAAACCTAAAACCATACTACTACAACAGGCTGAATGTTTTGCTCTTTGTGTGGGAAATATCTGAGTGTTGTTTTTGGTGGCGTTGTTAGTTGCTATGGCAACGAGTCTGCACGTAGTTGAGCTGATACAGAGAGCGAGAAAGACGTGGTTTTGAGTTTAAGAGTTTCTCCCTTTGCTGTGGAGCACAGCATGAAATTAACAATATCTACATGTCCAAGTTTGATTGAGTTAACGGAATTATTCTACGGCGGCAGAGTGTCTAAGGATCATAGAAGAATAGTCTTTTTGCCTTCCATCATTGTCCGGATGAGCGAAATTTCGTTACGTAAACAATAACATGCAGGGGGTCTATATTTGTAAATCTGATTATGATTAAGTCAGCGCCTCACCAGCTATGAACCTCACCGCACGTCACTGCTGAGCAGATAGCCTGACATATTACACAGCAAATATATCAACTCCCATCATCACCGCATAATGAGCAGAACAGTGAATTTGGTGGGGGGGGGGATTTGCCATCAAACCTTGGCATTGTGGGAATCTCACACTGACCCAACACTAATTAAATCACAACTTTTATAAACACCAAAACCAAACTGCTGCTTTTATTACTCTCAAACATTTCCACAGTATCCCCCATCTAGCTTTAGAGAAGAAGGAAGGATGTACTACATAGTTTAAAAACGATTACAGTTTCAAACAACAAAAACACGGAGCAGTTGCAGCCCAGCACACAATGGAAGTGTGAGCAGATTCAGAGCTGATTGGATTTAAGCTTGTGATGCATAAAGATGATGGCAATCTAACATGTGATTCAGTTTCTGTCGGCTCTTCTGCTGGAAAGTTGGCTGCCTCTTGCATCTCCTGCTCTGAGTTGATAAGGCCAATATCCTGGAAGGCATATTTCTAAGAAAATAACCTTTAGATGTTACTGTAACAACCCTTTGTTTGAGTTCAAATACTAAGAATTGAAATCCCTTTGTTGCATAATACAAAAACAGAATTGTTTGGTGCATCTTTAATCCAAGAAAATAGGGTTCATGAATATTAGAAAGCCTTAAATTAAATAAAATTAAACAAAGTGATAAAACAACATCCCAATTATTGACGGGGTGGCAATGCCATGCTATTCTATTGTCCTATTTTTTCCTTACACTTATATGAAAAAAATGTCTTTTTCTTAATTATTTTTGCATAAGAAGACGAGACAACGGAAAAAAGCAGTTTAAACGCACCAAAGTGACTTTTCCACAATCTTGGTCCTGAAGACCTCTTCTTGGTCCAGGTTGACGGTGCAGTAGCAGTCCCTCATCCTGTTCGGTCCCGGATATGGAGGAATGTTTTTTGCTTCCCCTGCACAAACAAAAAGAGATTGAGTGAGATTCATTTATGCGCCGCAGAGGCAAAGATAATCTGTTTATTCAGGCTTCCAGTGATAACTTATTTTCAGAACCCTAAAAGCAAACAAAGCATAAAAACTAAACAGAATTATGCAAGTTCACACCTGTCCAAGCTACAAGAGTGTGTGTGTGTGCGGGTGCGCGGGTGTGTGTGTGTGTGTGAAGATCGGATCTTTTTTCTATCCCACCACCAAACCTGGCAGCACGATGAATGAGATTACTTCTGCCAAGGTGGCTACTTTTACATCTCACACACATATCATACCAAGGTCTCCCAGAGACGCATTGAGCAAAAGGACGTGTGAACAGGCGTGTGTTTCCGCTGTGCTGCTCAGATCTGTGAATGAAGGAATCTGCGTGGGAGATTTCCTGAAATCTTCCGAGTCTCAATCTGCTCGTCAGACATGTGTGACAGACAGCACTCCCTTTCTCAAAAATGCTGTCCTGCCACCCACTGAGACAGACATATGCACACACACACACACAACGCAAAGGTGGTGCTGCAGTCCTACAGGACCAATATATTCTGCTTCATGAAGCTGTGGTCCCAGTGCTCTACCCGTTATTGTCTTCCTCTTCGCCCTGGGGACCCATAGGACTCTGCAGTCTTTAGTTACACATGTGTTAACTAACCATGTCAGTGTTTGCTCCAATAACGCGCCATCTGTACAGGAATCTGATGCAGCTTTGTCTCGCCACAACAGAGACAGAAAGGATCCAAGCACTCAGGGATCACAAAAGATTCTAACATTTAGATAATTTCTTCTTCTTTTAATCATACATTCAGCTGACTCAGCTACCCAAAAGCTACACAGGCCTAATGTGGAATAGTGAAAAAAGTTAAATAACCTTATCATTTTTAATTCAGTTGAATTTGGTTTGAAATCATCATGATCATCGTAAGTTTGAGCAAAGACACCACTGCTTCACCATATTAACACAATGATTTCAAACAATACTGTGCAACATAATCTAATTATTTTGATTGGAAACAATTATTTATACTGCTACAAAGATTAATTACTGTATTTATCATATATTTATCGTTAATTTGATACGCAGACTTGAGCTCAGGTTAGTTTTAGTATTTGTTTTCATGTAAATGTTCTTATTGCTCTGTAACAAATTTACTGCAGAGCAACAAAAGAATAAAAGGTATAGCATAAAATTATTCCAAAATAGTTTTTCTTATATGCAGGGGAAAGTTGTGGCACTGTTCTTCCTGCTAGCTGGTCTGCAGTGTGCAGCAAATATGGGGGAAGGGCCATACAAGACAAAACTTCTCTCACTTCAACACGTTCCCTGTTCTCTCATTGAAATGACTTATTTTTGCCTTTTTTTGAACTAATTTTAAAAATGTGGCATGCACTGGCAACAGACGTAAAGTTAGTTGAATCCTATTTTGAAAACAATTGCCACTGATAAAACTATGAGCCCCTATCTTGTGTCCTGTAAGCAAACAAAGCAAGAAAAAAACATTAAACCGGTTTGCTAAGAAAAATATTTGGTTGCTGCAACAGGAAACAGTGTGCATGGACTCAGTTGCAGGCCCCTGCAGCTGAAACCAAAGTGGAAAGGAGGGAAAAGGTTGACATTTGACACTGGAGAGCCCGCTGTGAAACAACAAGACAGACAATCTGCTCATGGATTACGGACGTCATTTGTCTTGCACTCTGATTTATCAGACCCATTGGACTTTTCAATCACTGCTTTCTAAACTCATAGAGACAAATTAAAGATCTTTTGCCCCTTTTATTAGACATACACCGCAGGTCTTTTAATATGCTATGATATTTTGGTTCAGGACATTCTGGTGTCTTGCATATTATCACAGTACCAGTTGAATCTTTCAGAGAGATGAGATAAAACACGTCCGAGGACAGAGGTGAGTAGTTGCATTTGTGGAAACGCAACACATCATTTTAAGAATTTGGATAAAACCTGGGGTTTATTTAAATATTAGTTCCAGGCTGACACAATACCTGCCCGTAACGTCCTATAACAAGATAAAATTTCTATTGTTAGTTTCACATTTGAGAAAATGACAGACCAATCATTTGAAACAATTAATGCAATCAGACCAACAAGACGCATTGATATGGTGTTTACAGAATGCAGCGCAGTAGGCAAACGTAAAACCCCGGTGAGAGAAACGGAGAGGATAAACTGCGTTCTGAGCATTATGATGGCTTCGCTGGAGGCTGATTAAAGCCCTGGGCGAATTATTACACAACAGTTCCTGATGACAACAGTCATTCACAAATGAGCCGGACACCTGAGCTGCGCAGCGTGACACACACTTCATTGCTTCAACTTGCAGACTGCAGCTCTTACGTTGGAGATGACGTTACTCTCTCTTATCTCTGCTTCACCTCTTCACTTTCCTGTTATTAGATCCTCGTCATCTCTGCTTTTCTTTCATCCGTTTTCCAATTTTTATTCCATCTCAACAAGTTAATCCCCCTCATTCATTCCATGCTCTCAAATTCCCTTTAATCTGAATTTTTTTTCCCCCCCCTTCGACCAAAGCTTATTTATGAACTGTGAGATGCCTTGATTGGATTGCAACCATCCGGGTCATCCCAAATGTCATGGGATTACCACCACTTTCTCAGTTCTGCATGCTTTTAATGACTCAGTTTAAGGCGTTATAAAAATAAATAGAAAGGGGGCAGATGGTGGGCTGAGGACGAGAACACAGGGACTAAACATGGACTCAAGCAGCATATATCATTCTAGGTTTTTTAAGATAAGTTGCCTTTCTCAGAAGCAACTTACTATATTTATAATCCATGAATAAAAGGCCAAAAGACAGTGCGAGTCAGAAAAAGCTGTGCGACACAGGACAACAGACAATAAATTTGATTTTATCTATCTATTGTCATTGTCTAATTTTGATGGTTACTAAATTGAAAACATATTATATAAATTAGAGTGGTAATTACATATGTTTTAGGTTTTCAACATAATAATAAAAAATAAAAACTTAGCTGGTTTGCCAGAAATGATTACGTTCTAACACAGTGCAGATATTTAAAATCTATGTCATGTAAATTGAATGCAGTCTTTACCTTTGTACACAGAGACATGTTGCTATGTTGCAGCTTAATGTTGTGGAAAATGTCACCGAATGTTTCTGAATTCAGGAACATTCTGGATGGCTCAAGTTTTAGCTGTGTTTATCTGTGTGTGCTCATGCATGAAGGCACATGAGTTTTGTAAAAAAAAAAATTTTTAAAAATCAATAAATAATAAAAAACATCTTGTAACGTGAAAGAGTTTATCAGCTAGCTATTCTCTAGCATACAATATTTTCTATTCCTGCTTTCATTTTCTATTACCAAAAAACCTGATTTCACTTTCTTGTAATTTCTGCAGCTTCCCTTTTTCATCTCTTTCTCCATTATGCAGCTGAACAGACACTCGAACAAGTACAGCAGCGTTGTGTTTTTCATCAACCACTGATGCAGCTGTCCCTGGAGAATATCTTACCACGGTATCTGAACAAAACAGGCCAAGACACATACTTGACACGACTGTGTGCGCGCACACAACAAACATGAGGGCCCAGAGCAGAAATGCAGAAAAGCAACGATGACAGGAGCAGGGACGAATTGACATGCTTGACTCCCTTCGTCAGCGTGGCCGGTGAAAAACCGCCAAGAACAGAAGAAACGAGGAAATGCGAGTGATTGTCTGAACGTAATGGATGTAGTGAATGTGTGGCTTTGTTCCTCTTCTTCCTCTGTTGACCGACTCCAGTCGCTGAGCCCGTGTGTACAGTTACAGGCGTGCTGTTCGACTCGTTACTCTAATCTTGTCTGACATGAACACATTCGAGGATACACAGGCGTGAATGCTTTCAACTCAACTAGCAGGCCTGGGGACCACAGAGTTGAAGAAAGGGAAAGAGGGGGGAAGGCAAGGTTGTCTCACACGCACACACACACACACACCCCTACAAGCGGCGTGCTCAATCGAGTGTAAGAGAAGGGGAAGACTGCAGAAAGAGAGAAAAGTCAGCCAGATAGAAAACTGGAGAGCAGTTCTCTTTGGAGAACGCTACAACAGGAAATGAGATGAGGAGAAAGGAATTTCAACTGGATCCAAGGCGAAGTTTAAAAGCAGGGAGAACAACCCAGTCACCCCTGAGAGTGTGTGAATGCGGGGGGAAACATAGTGTCGGTGAGAGATCACCATGAGCATGGAAACAAGGAGTGAAACTGTCTTATATTCTCCCACTGGTGCTGCTCGTCTCTTTGATGTTCGCAGGTAGAGGCTCATAACAAGAACTGAAACCAAACTGGAAGTCATTACTGTCGTTCTCAATATGACTACACATAAAAACATTCACCGACACACAACACGCAAAGGCTCTCCGTAAGGACATCCACAGCCGGGGCGTTTATCCTGCAGTACTGCTTTCTTCGTCGCTGAATATAAGGCAACAAACAACTTATTCATAAGGTAATGTCATGCTCAAGACTTATGCAAAATATATCATTAAACAAATTTCCTCCTAAAAATTTCAAGACATCACCAACCATTCAGTTTCCAGAGTGTGTTTGGGAGTCCTGACTGAAGAAGATAAGCATGTTTTAAAATGCTACAAGAAATGTATTGTGCTTGAAAGTCCTGCTCTGGATATTTACTTCAATAAACACACTTTATTTGTATTGTAATATTATTATTGGAGGTATTTCAGGCTGTTAACATTACTTCTATTTTTAGCAGCATTGCTATTCATTCATCCATCGCTCATCCTTTCAGGGTCAACCATGCACAGTCTCACACCTACGAACAATTTACAGAGACATATTAACCTAACATTCATTTTTCTTGGACTATGGGGGGAAGCTGGAGTACCCAGAGAGAACCCACGCATGCACAGGGAGAACATGCAGACTCTGTGTAGAAAGACTAGCATTCAAATATGAGATCACCATGTGGCTCTATGCATGTTGTTTATTTATCTATTTGTGACACTAACATAATAAATATGAAAAATGACCTTCGTAAATATGGTTAATGTGGTAATTCTGTTCATTCTTTTGTTCTTTTTTTAACTTATGTTAACACTTCTTGTCTCTCCTTTGTCCACAAGAAGGAAAACCTTATCAACACCACTATGAGACTCAGTTTGTTCTAAATGTCCAACTGATAAATCAGCATGAGATATTACTGGTTGAAAATGAAAATACACCAAATGATCTTCAGCAATACAATACTAATCCTGTTTGTTTGCCACTGTACTGAGCATCTATAAACTATTAGGTAAAGCATTTAAGCCGAAAAAAGCTATATTTTGACAGGAGCATGGATCCATTTAAAAGTTTAGCATATAATGAATCCTTAGGGAGTTTGGGACTGTGAGTAAAATCCACATTTACCCTTCTTTAAGTGAATCAGCTAATTCATTTGTAAAATGAACAGCACATGACAGTAAAAAAGTGTTTAGCACTGTGTGATTCTCCCAGCTGAAACAAAAACGATGAATTTCACTGATCTGAGAGCTGATTTCTGCTCACAGCGGCAGCAACACGCATTTCTTTTTGCCACAAACTGTCCTTCATGATGAAGAAGAAGCAGCCTAATGAGCAGAGCATTTCACACAAGCCCAGCGGTTGTGAGCGCAGCATGTGGAGAATGAGGGCTGGAACGGAGAGAGGCTCTGGTTAAAGACTGCACACCGCCATCTCTGTGATAAACCAGCATACAGTTACTGATCAAACTCCCTCTTTGTTTCAGAGCCGCCTAGAGCTAATGTTCACACCAGGTCGTTGGTCTCAATGGAAAACTTGAGCGAAACAGAAATAAACAACACGCACTTCTATCTTTATGTGCAATATGACCCTGCAGGAGGAGCAGCTTTCCAAAATGTCTCGTTGAGGTTGAAGCCCATGAATGGAGGACGGTGACCTTTCAAGCCAGCATGGTGTTGCTGGCGCAGTTAGCAGGAGAGAGGCTGAGCTCCACTTCCTGGTCAGGATGCAGTTTAACCCCCAAACTGCCTGCAGGCTTCATTTACATAATTCTCAGAAGACTTTGTTCTTGTTTTCTGTCTTCTGGAAAAAGAACAATTAAAGACATAACAAGAACAAAAAAAAGGAGAGGTCAACCCTCTCGTTCCACTCTGCTTTGTAACCTCTAATTCAAGCTTAGCAGACAATTAGCTGAGATGTTGTGATGTCTTTTGCAAGCACAGGGAACAGCGCGTGTGCTGGGTGCAAATTCTTGCATGTGGTAAGCTGGTACTGCTGGTTTTGCCCGCGTATGGAAACACTATTGCAAAACCTTATTTAACCAGCGTCCACGTGGCCATTTCCTAACCAGTCACTGAAGTCACTTTTTATGAGTGCCTTAAGAGTCTCAAGCTTCTTTCTTTTTCCATTCCATGACATGTTCGATTACGTTCCTTCATGTGTCATTACTAGCAGGTAGAGGTCGTTCCGCAGCGCGTGTGAAGGACATGCAGAAGGAACGGCACCGTGGGCGAGCCCTCGAGCCCTTTATTTACCTCCGCTGACCCTGCATGCTGGGCCTACGGCAATACTTCCCCGTGTTCCTGGTACTGTGCTCTCATCGAGGACGCATTAGTGACACAAGAAGAACAACCCAGATTATTCCACCAGCCTCAAGCTGCGTCTCAACAGTCAACATATATGTTTATAAGAAACCTCCAGGACAACCTCGCCTTCTAGGACAAAATGGAGAACTTGGCATGCACTTATTTCTATAAATTGACCTGCGACCCAGAATTTCTCCTCTCAAACAGTTTGTTGTCGACGGGAAGAAATGTGGAAATCTCCACTGGCCAGCCGCCAAGTGACGGATGAAGGTCTCAGTCACTGCGACCAAATTTTTCCCTTTCAGCTCCAGTCATCTGAATTGAGCCACATACACTTATTTCCTGGAGCACAAGCACTTGAGATCCTTTACAAACAATGAGCAATTTAGTATTCCTTCCAGTGTGTATTAGACACTTATTTTCACGTCATCCAAAATTATACTCGTATTGTAACAACACCATTAAACAGTAAAAGCCTTGTGCTGTGCCAACACAGTAGAGCCATAAAAATAATGTCAGGCAGTTAATAAAGAGGATAAACGATTGATCAATGATCAACCTGCCTAGAATCAAACACTGACTCCAGCGTGAAAGTCTAACCTCTCACATTTGAATTAAACAGCAAGTAAATGTAAAAGGACACAGCTTCCAGCTGCAAAATGACAATGTTTGCAAATGCATAACTAACGACCAATTTGGTTATGTAATCTTTTTTTTCCAACTGATGGTATGCCGTCTACAACAAAGAACATGCTTTCTTTGAGCTTTAAAATTTCCCTATAGCTGGTCTCTTTAAAGCCTCTGCAATCAATATCTTTATATAAATAATAAAACAAGTCTCCTTAAGGGAATCACTCATAACAAATCCACAGGACAGTGATGTTTGGTGCTTTTCTAACTAACGGCCCACATATTTTCTGTTTTGGTTGAGTTTCGGTGCTCTCATCAGGATATTCTGGTTGTTTTTAGTAAAAGAAAGCTACAGTCGAGCCACATATACCTGAAATGAAACACCATATGGGCAAAGAGGTGAACAGCTGGTGAGCAAAAAGGGACAGGTGTGCAGCTTTTCTTATGCGTCTTTGTTCCTATCTGTTTTATATTTGTCCAATTTCGATCACAGCAGCAACAACTGCAAAAAAACATGAAACATTACAGACCATACTAAACAAAAATTTAAATGGCATATGGGGAAATAGACAAATAGTTTAAGTCAAGCAAGTTTTAAAGAAAACCGAAACAGTACAGGACTTCAATGATTTTTGGTTATTCATTCAGTTAGCAGTCAGTAAATGTCGGTGGCTTTCCCCATTTTGATGTATGTACAAATACATCCTGTGGTATATTTCACTTTCTTATCTTAGCTATACATCTCTCTCTTCGTTGCATCTGCTGGTACATTTTCGGGGAGGGAATGGGTTTAATATGTCTAATGACCACATGTTTGTTGGTGTTTTTGTGGGTCTTTATGCAAGGATACTTTTATTAGTCCACTTTTAAAGCAATGTGCTATTACTGGTCAGGAACTGACCTGTTAGATGCTGAGTTAAAAGATTTTAAACACTTTGCACATCTGTGCAAGAGGATGCTCAGTAATATGCATCATTATGATGTTTCATGTGTGTCACAGTGTTTGTCAAACAATGTTTCTCACTGTGCCAGAGAGGCCAAACGCACATATGTTCCCGTTAATTAGTCCCGACTCCAGCTGTGCCACTGAGAATTCCCATCTCTCCGAGCGCCGAGTCGCTGACAGATGAAGCACAGTCTGCTTCATCTGTGAGACACTACCTCCTTACCCAACTCCCCCACCCGCCCACTCACCACCACCACCCCAATATCCATCTCTCTACATCTGCTTTGTATTAACTCGTTGCCATGCAGGAAAAAACAATCCTTTTGTAGTCTATTCCAGCCAATCAGGAAGCGAATTGGGGGCAGTTTCCTGTTTCCTGTGTTTCCCCCCAGACGGTACAGGCTCCGATCCAGTAGTCCAGTTGGGTTTCCGATAGTCATTTGTTCCTCCAGGACATCGAGGGGAGTCATCACCTGGCAGGCCGTAATAGTAAGCACTCTTATTATTACATGAATAATAAGAGTGTGTGGCGGGTTTTCGCCTCTGAGTCATCGGCCAACCGCAGCCTCATGCCAAAGGACAGGCTCTGATGAAAACAATGTGATGCAAGCGGTTCGTAGACGTTACTGAGAGCAGAGCGCTGCAGGGATCAGACTGACAGAAAGTATGTCTGCTGCTTGGTAGCAGCGTAGTGTAAACTCTGCTGTCGTCACTAAATGGCATTATGAAGAACTTCAACCAAAGCCTTCGAAGTGACAACAACATAACGATTTCTTATTAACGTCAGTAGCTAGTGCAAACTCATAAGGACCTTTTTTTTTTCTGGGGAGTGTATTATTTTTATCGATGTAACCGTTTTTACTTGTGGTTCTAATCCTGTGAGAATCCCATTCAGGCACAAGCCTGTTTGCAACAAATTAGGACTAAAATTACCACCAAAAAAAAGGCAACACAACTACTATCAATAGTACTTGTACCACAATTTGCATTATTAAAATACATCATTTGAAATGTGCATCATCATTAATTAAAGTGGAGGTGAAAGCAGTACTATTTTTGCGCTACTGTTGACTGAAATTTGTCAACTATTAGCAATACAGGCTTATAATTATATTTCTCAGCAGTTTCAAACTTTCAAATACATCTTCAATAAAGGACATAGTGTAACATAATGCTTCATGTGTTAAAGGCTAAAGGACATACTGTACATAACATCAGAAGCACAACTACTACAAATTGTTATGTGTAAGGCAGCCATACTAGATCATGAGGTTCTGACTTCTACAGGCCATTCTGTAAAATGTTCCTGACACAAATATGAAAATTTAAGCTTAGGAGTAAAATTGAAGGCCATAATTAAATAGTTGGGTTTTTTTTAAACAGAGTGAAATTGTCATTATCATGGTACTTGTAATTGATGTTCTCTTAGAGAGAAAAAAAGAGCAAAAACTGAAACCAAGAGTGTGAAAACTTTGGGTTTTCACAATATGTCAGCTACTGTTTAACATATTGTTTTAGGATTAAGCCGACAGGAGTCTTTTCATTTAAAAGGTGCTCTATTTGGTTGTAAAAATAATTGATTTTCCTGCTTGGCTTGAGAGAGTCCTAGCTCTGGAAAAGCGAGAAACCTTTGAGATTTGAAATGGATGAATCTTCCACCCATTACAGAGGCCACAAGGAACATTAAGAAGACAATCAACCGTGCGTGCGCAAACTTTTTCACCTAAAACGATTTTAGAATCGCATGTTAGCCTGACGTGCACAATTTTAGACAGTAGAAAACCAGAGTATCTGGAGAAAACCAATGCACCAGTGCACATGCAAACATGCAAACTCAGCAGAAAAAACCCCATCCACATCCAAGATCAGAGCAGAGACCATCTTAAAGTGAATATTAGTGATCACCAATTCCTACATGCACCCCTTTTTTTGATATTGTTTCTTGGAAAAACTACTTTACACGATGAATGTACGGCATAAAAAGAGCTTCGGATTAGTTTACTGTCGATCAAACGATTGTTCCCAGTATACCTGTTACATCATAAAATAATCCAGCACATCAATTCGGTAATTCAGCTACATCACAATTAAACAATGAATCATTTATCTGCACTGGTTATATGGACATCAGTTCCGAGCATTTGTTTTGATTCGAAAACAGATGTGTATCTAAGGCAGCACAAATGTCCTCGGGTTGTTTAGCTTTCATTCACAGGAGCGATGAGTAGCAGCAAATTCACAAGACAATTGTGGTTTCCACGTTACAGCTTTTCCGGATAAACAATCTGCACAGGTAATGTCTTTAAAAATATTAGGAAAAAAGGGGGTCAAATGTGTTGTTCACTCTCCAAGAGCAGCTGGCAGTGCCATGCAGCTTCACACAGCTTGCAAAGGTGTTTGTTGCTTCTTTTTTTTTCTTTTTTTTTTTTTAGTTTTAGTCCATCCCCTCTGCCGCATGTTTTGACTCCAAACTGGACAGGATGGATGGACTGGGTGCAAGATATCAGTCTGCCCCATACTGACCTAAGATGACCTTTACAGCAAGCACAGGAAATGACTGTCTGCTTCTAATAAAATGACATTAAAAAAAGGAAAAGATACGAAAATGTTATCTGTAGTGCTTTTTAGATAAATGTTTGTAACTTTTTATGACTCGGGTTCTGATCATCAAAACATTGTTAATTACTTAATAGAATAGAATAGAATAGAATAGAATAGAATAGAAGTACTTTATTCATCCCAGCAGGGAAATTACTTCGCAGTTACAGCATAGAGACAAGACACAATAACAACTACCACTGAGTAGTAGTTGTAGATAAAATAAAAAATAAAATATAAAATGCTATAAATTGTAAAAATATAAAATGCTGTTAATATAAAAAGCAACTTAAGAGCAGTCCTTGCAAAGATTCAAAAAACGCAGATATGTATATGTAAATATATGTACAGCAGGTGTGCCACAGTGCAGTTGTGCAAAATCGGACTGATTAATGCAGTCCGATAATAGCAAGCACAGCACATCTCATTTTTAAATACTGATTATTAGCACGTTATTGGTGCAAAAAAAAATCTACATTGCCGTTTTTTTAAAGAGTAAACGTTACAAACAGCTGAATTTAAAAGCTGTGAGGTACAATACTGTCGTTATATCAACTCTGGTCTCTCATTGCTACATTCACAAGTTAAACATGGAATAGGTTATATCCTCAAGGAAGTATAAAGTGAAAAGCTATGTTCAAACATAAAAAGATGGATTAACAATCAGACAGCCATGCATGTTTTTGGATGAAGCTGATTTTTTTTCTTTTTTTCCTTAAAGGGGGCTTGCAATAATAAAAAAATAATGGCTGCTTGTAGTTAAGAGGTAATAACGGTATCTGTGGTCCTAAAATGTGCAGAATAGCATCTGGAAACGTGCAGCTGTGGAGCCTTTACGTCTGTTACAGTCTGCTCACATCGGTTCAAGTTTAACACACATTATCTGGATCCAAACGCCAGCTGCCAAATTCCCACATTGTCCCACACGCCTTTCAATCCTGCTGCAGTTTCTGTTTACTTTCTCAGTTTTTTTTTCTAATTATTTGCTGTTCTTATCGTTGCGCAGAGGGGCTCTAGTTGTGATCTGAATTACAATAACAAGCAGAACAACACCGATCTGGACCCGTCCAGTCTCCAGCCCCTCACAGCTTCCCTGCTCTCCCTGAAAATAGGGAGCCATCCATTGAGGCGTTCAGACTGGGGGTAGGGATTTTTTTTTAACCCCCCTTTATTCTTCTTACCTATTTTTATTTTTACGCTCTGGAAAACCCGAAGACCTTCTTCTTCTACCGCCATGGCTTCACCGTAGGTCTTTCCCTTTTGAAGCTTAAATGAAGGCTGTCCTCCACGGCTGTTGTTTCTGGCCTCTCCAGCGCTCGGATATTCCAGGGGCTTTGCACATCTATGTTCTCCGGTCCGACCGCTGCTCCTGCTGTTGCTGGAGATCTAGTGAGCGGATTGAGCTCCAGTCCCGCAGCAGCAGCAGCGGTGAAGGAGTGGCCCCACACAACACCGCCCATCGGAGGGTATGGAGGGTAATCCGTGCCCTGCAGGGGCGGTGCAGAGGAAGCGCAGTCCATGCAGCGGATTTCAAGTACTGCTTCCAAGGGAAAGGCAAGGTGTAGGCAAGACAAAGTCAGGCAGGAGGTGGAGGAGCTCAATCTTTTCACAGGTTATCTGTCTCATAATATACAGTCATGACATGGTGACGGTTTTAACAAATATGTGAAAAATATTTTTTTTATATATATATTTATATAAAAGTTACATACTACATCAATTACAATCCAATTTTGGTGAGCCTATGCAAACGTTTGCATTATTTTTGGTTCCTAGCTGACAGAGACAGTACCTGGTGTGGCCGTCTGCTGCAATTAGCTCACCTGCATTGAAATTGTATAACTGTGTATAATGTCAGTATAACGTCAATGCAATCAGTGATTATTTAAGTTCACCTTTTTGTCTACTTAAACTTCCGACATCAAAAAATCATTTTCTCATGACTCCTTTCCTGTGCTATATGGAACCTTAATTACACAAAGTTTATCAAGGACATCTGTCACCAGCTAAATGTGTTTGTTTTTGTTTCAAAGCGTGTTTCAGATCTTTAATAAGTTACTTAGATATTTTTTGAGAAGCTGTGTTTAAGAATTAATGTTTAGAGTAAAATGGATGCAGGATGTTTGGCATTACTGCTGCGTTTGATTTGGCTCAGAAATTGAAGTTCGGATCTGGGAATGACATCATACTCGGGTTTAGTGTCGTCTAGCTGAAAATCAAAAGACCAGTGGAATGTGACGGTTCTTCTGTGCTTCTTTTAGTCAATTTACAAGTTCAAAAAATGAAGGAATATTCTCAGAAGTATGTGTACAATACTGGGTGCATCAGTGGTTTAATGAAATCAAAAGTTAGAAGTGCTAATAAATTGCTTCTACCTCAAACTTTCACTATGTTTTAATGAATATGCATGTCAGCCATATTAAATACTTATAGCTGCTTGGCAACCTCTGCCTTTTCCGGGCAGAGGTTGCCTAGACCATGAGTCTAATTGCAGAGACCATGCAACTAGACTCATGGTCTAGTTGCATTCTCAACTCAGTACAAATAGAAAGCACTACAGGTTTGGATGCAAACATTTTACCACCTCCAGCTGCATATTTTGAGCCATTAGCTACAACGTGTAGCTCATAAAAGCCATGTTTGCAGCTCTTGGTATCCGCTTCTACTTGTTTTGTTTCAAACTCAGTCATAGAAATGACTACACTGTAAATTCTCAATGGATCTACCTACAACAGCCTACAATTTAGTTTCCTCTTCTTCTTTGAAAGCATTACACCCCACATGTAGGACCAGGTGCCTTCCCTTCCAGAACCGCCGACCGTTTCCTTCCTGAAACGGGCCAGATATGCAAAAAACAGAGGGAAAAACAAATTTAAACAAGGAATTAGGACACAAGGCAACTGTCGCTCAGTGACATTGTGGCTGTTTTCTAAATAAAAGACAGGGATTTCCCCATTCATACCACATGTTTAGGTATCCACTTGGAGTGAAGTCATTTCATGTTTGGACCACTTAAGGATACAAGTCACTCTTTTTATAACTGCGTTTTATAACACTTTGTGTGTCTAGAACACAGGACACAGTGTGCAATTTTACAATCCCCTGTGCGTCATGGATTTTACGTTAAGCTTTTTGCAAGTCAAATTGACTGTCATCTTTTTACATTCAAAAGCTTGAATTGAATTGATAACAGTTTATGTCTCTGAATGTGAACCTTTACTAAGATTTTTTTTGAATGAAAGGTAGCATACCTACCTGCCATTATGTTGGCCTTCAAAAGTGAAAAATTGGGAAAAAAATTATTTATTGTTGCTTTAATTAGCAGTAATGTAATCAATATACATACATGGAATAAAAAGACACACACAGTTCTTTCTTATTGTCTGAAGTAAAACATAAAAGGTTTGACCCAAATTGGATAGCTTAAGGTGTGTAAACTTCTGAATTTGAAGAAAGTAAAAAAATATATGTGTTGCGAAAATTTCTGGCATTTAGCAAATAAAAATATTTTTGGTAATTTGTACTGACCTAAAACAAAAGAGGTTTGGTCTGATTTCATTTCAGGCAATGAGAAACAAATGTGTTGGTGTCTTTTTATCAGGTGTACGTAAACTTCTGGTTTCAACTGTGTATCCTGTTTTGTTACCATTGTTTTCTCTAAAATAAATGAACTGTTCAAAAGAATTCTACAGAGGTGAAGATTCATATAAACGTAAAAGTTAAATCATTAGTTGGAGCATTCACATGTAATCTCATATCTATGAATTTAGAAGAGGGGCAGTAGAAATTCTGGTCTCTATTGCGGAGCTAAGAGTCACAGCAGGACGTGTGGTGTTAAAGGAGAAAGTGGTCATTAAATCCCTTTTAACAGTAAAGCAGATAGAAGGAAAATATAGATCAACACTGTCCCAAACGGTGAGTAATAGCTGGACAGGCTTTAAGATTCATTCAGGTGAACGTTGCATCATCAGCCCACACTCAAGCCCATTCGACCACACTTCTGAGGTCACTAAGACCACATTACTAAGAATAGCCAGACCCAGGTCTGGAACTCTCCTGTAAACCCTCCAGTCCAACCAATAGAGATGTATGACCGGAGGGGGAAAAAAACAAACAGTTGTGACGTCTCTCTACCAGCAACGACGTTTAACTGCGGTAACCCTGCTGCTGGCTGCAATGTGCTGGGATTATCTGGACTCTTTTAGAACAGCTCTAAATCTAATTAGACTATATGTCTCATCATCCCACTCTGTGCCCCAGTCATAAAGAGAAAGCGTACTCCTTCATAAAGAAGCCATTCTGCTACGGACCATTGCACCAATGTGACTCACACAGTAATATAATTTCATACTTTTAGTACTGTCAAAACACTTTGTGTAAAAAGCTTAGAAATTCACTCTGTGGTCTCTGCAGATGTCAATCGGTGTTGCTAAAGGCTAACTGAGACTCAAGTAAAACTGTTAGACACTTAAAAGTATCTATACATAGGATAAGTCTATATGTGTCAAAGTTTCCTCCAGTATACTATAATCAGACTTTATTTGTGCCAGGGTAAGCATTGTTTACTTTATTTATTTTAGGGATTTTTTTAAGTCTTGAGAGTTGGTGTTTAGGTGTTGTTAATAATGTCTTCCAATAACACATAATTGCAATTATGTAAACAATTTTTAACCCCAAAACATGGTAGACTCTGCGTGACTGCCCTACTCTTGTCACTGTGCTTAGAAAGTTTTCTGGGGGAAACCCTGTGCGTGATGGTGCAGAATTTAGAGCGAATACAAACGATATAAATGAAGAAATTGGTGAATAAATGAATGAACAAACTACATGTAATTTGCCAGAGGATAAATATATCAACTTTAATGTGCTATATTGACTGTGCAAAATTTGGTGCATCTCTTGTCTTAAAACAACCAAGAATGTAATTTTAAAGTCAAATAAGTCAGCTTTATACTTTTGACAGACAGGTTTAAAAAATATAAATTTCTTTATATTGTGATCTCAGCAGATGCAGGTAGGACATTATCCTACTATAGATTACTATATAATATAAGCTATAGTAATCAATATGCTATAATAAAATAACCCAATCATGTGTACAGTTGAAATGACTGCCATTTTTGTGAACTTCAGTTTCAAAAATGAGCTTTGAAATAATTCAGAATTTAATTTACAAACAAATTAAAACTAGCTGACTTTTACTAGAAAGCTTAGCGACAGGATTCTTAGTGGTGGTCTATTTTGCACAAGAAAGTCAGGGGAACTGGGTTTGAGGGCGTTGGCCCGTTTAAAATAACTGTAAACGTACCACCAACCCTCTCCACTGTTGATCATCTTTTTCTCCACCTACTGAAAGTGCAAACGGTGCAAAAAAGCAGTCGCCCCATGGCTTCATGTCACTGACATAATTACAATGCCAACAGGGCCTGTGCGTCTTTGGCTATCAGCGCTAAAACCCTGCGACTCTTTTCATACAGTAGATAATAACCATGGTATTACCAACGTTGTGTCAGTAACCGCTCAACACATGCAGATATTGAAGAAAGAGTGACATGCTGACATGAGAGGAAAGAAGTAATCAATTACAGTTCCTCTACAGTGGCCACATCCTGCTGGCTGTTTGTTTTTGCAGCTTGCTACAAGAACAAACCTATGATGACCCAATTATAAATGTACATTATATTCAGAAAAACTCTAGCTGAAAACTGCCCTCTATAAATGTTCTTGCACACAATGTAACAGCAGTCAAATGACCACATTAGATTACAGTGCAGGAGTCACAAGATACCACTATCATGTACCACTATCATGACACACTAGCCAAAGCAGTAAAGGTGAAGAGGCCAGTTCCTTGAATCTGCATGCATGGCATCACATAGGAAAATAAAGTTTTAAAAGGTGACTGTGACATGCTGTAGCTTCAGTTGTACTCAAGAGACAACGCCCTGTGGTGAACCACAACTGTACCACTCCAACTTCATGCACGTGTTTGTTGAAAGACCCAAATACAGTATACAGTCAACTCTTATACTGAAACGCTAACAGATCAAACACATTTACACAAAGACCTTTTTGAAGAGACTATGCATAAGTGTGCAGTGAAGCAGTCTTGGTGAAAGAGGGGGCAGAAGCTGATTATGAGCAGATTAGTGAAAGGATGCTTAGTGGTGGTCTATTTTGCACAAGAAAGTCAGGGGAACTGGGTTTGAGGGCATTGGCCCGTTTAACATAACTGTAAACGTACCACCAACCCTCTCCACTGTTGCTTGTGCTTTTTACACTAAACAATCACTTACTGTAAACTATGCTGTATGTAAAATATAATATATGTGTCTGCGTATATGTGTGGAAGGGAGAGAATACTGAGTTGAACAGATGGCGACTAGATGGACAAACATAATCCTGGCATTACGGAGAAGACAAAAGCTTTATGAATGTATGAATCAAATCATATTGTATGTAATTTGTCTTGTAGAATGAGGCCTGGCAGTATTTTAATCTGTTGCGCTGGTGCAACCCAGCACAAACAAACATGAAGTGTCCATGTTGATCACATTTGATGTCTGCAATAATGTTGTTTCCAACTCGTCCTTTCTAGCATCCTCCCTCCATGGGGTTGCCACAGCAGTATCCCCCACGCCATATCTGCATACACACAGACTTGGAAGGTGTCTTAAACCGGATGGCCTTCCTGACAAAACCTCCTGATTATCCGGAGAAAGAATGGGAAAACCTAGGACCAGCCCATAATGGATTAGATGCATCAAGAATAAAAACATTTGACCTTTAAATTCCATCACTGACTTTGTTTGCCGTCATCCTTAGTATAAACGGTTTGATAACATAGAAAGCACACAAGCAGCATCATCGTTCTATAGTGTGACAATACAACAGTTTTCATTTGTGACCAGTGAAGGCACCTGCTAAGTGGGAATGTTTCCAAAATTAGCTGGTTAGATTAGCTTTTTGTTAGATAAAATTGTTACTGGTTATGAAATAAACAAACAGATGGACCATAGCAAGAAGATGATTTAATTTGATTTGTGAATGTCTGACCTCAAACTGCAACAACCTAAGTGTTCAGCCACAAAACTTGTATGGCAGAGTTACAGCACCACCTAATGTGCGCTCACTGTAGTAGGGTTGGATATGTCTTGACTGGAAGTTTTTAATGTTAAATACTCATGCCCCACAATTCACTCCTCTTTTTTTAAACTCTTTGTTGTGTTATTTTGAATGTTATTAGTGTTTTTTTTTTTACTTTTTACTTAGTTTGATCATTTTAATTGTGTCAAGTGGTTTTATCCAAATTAGTTTGTGGAACTGCTAGGTCTATAAAAATGTCTATTAAAAGTTTGATAAATGTGTGGAATGAAGGCATTTTAATATGAAGAACCTTTTTGGTAGGAACTCTTGCGTTACATGGAAGGTAATCATTAATACTGCTTGACTTTTAAAGAAAAAACAATGATTACACATTATCATGTATCACCAGTTATGTATTGTAGCTGACTTCAGGTCATTTTTATTTTTCATTATGTGGTTTTGGCTTCATCAAGTTCAAGGATTTAAATTTTCAGATTTGATTAAGTTTGATATAGCTTGAAAAATATTTCTAAAATGATGTTTTCACTTATTTCATATTGGGAATAACAGTATGCTATATTCAGCTATGCTCAGATTGTGTATCTTTATATAGTTTTGCCATTTAGAATTAACAGACATATGAACAACTGTGTTTTACCACTGAAGCATGTCTTTTTAAAATTTTTGGTCAAAAATGAACATTTCCTTTCATCACTTATTGTTGGTTCACAACAGCTTACAAAAGCATAGCCCAAACAGAAACATCTAACAAATAAAATGTTGCCAGACATATAGTTTTTTTTTCATAGCAGACACAATAAACTAAGACTAGGATTCTGAATCTAAAGACAAACAAGGAAAACATCATCCATCCATCCATCCATCCAGTTTCTGTTCACCCTTGTCCCTAATGGGGTCGGGAGGGTTGCTGGTGCCTATCTCCAGCTACGTTCCGGGCGAGAGGCGGGGTACACCCTGGACAGGTCGCCAGTCTGTCGCAGGGCAACACAGAGACATACAGGACAAACAACCATGCACACACACACACCTAGGGAGAATGTAGAGAAACCAATTGACCTGACAGTCATGTTTTTGGACTGTGGGAGGAAGCCGGAGTACCCGGAGAGAACCCACGCATGCACAGGGAGAACATGCAAACTCCATGCAGAAAGACCCCGGCCGGGAATCGAACCCAGGACCTTCTTGCTGCAAGGCAACAGTGCTACCAACTGCGCCACTGTGCAGCCCCTGTGCAGGAAAACATCAAAGGAGACAATTTGTAAAAATGTTTTAACTATGTGATCCAGAATGTTGTTTCGCATACAACTTAACGTTAACAGGAAATATGAACTATAGATGAGTTTAAACTAAGCAGTAAAGTACTAGGAATATTTAATCAGTTTAGCAGCCTTTCACCATAAAACTCTTCCTATTGTTATATCTAATACCTTCCTTCTAAGATATTTTGTGGATTAAATTTCTAGCTTAGTCATATGTTTTGACTGTGGTTCTTGCAAATGAAAAAAGTGAGGAAAGGATGGGGTATTGCAGACTTTCTGCTTATTTACTTTAGAAGCAAATGAAAGAGAGTGCCAGCTGCACTACAACAGGTGTAGAGGCATAGTTTGTGATTATTTAACAGCTTCTACACTGTGAGCAATTTCCACATTAGCCCATATGCAATCTTTTCTAAAATATTAGATGCAGCAGAAACATAGAGTTAAAAAAAACACCCTGAAAAGTCCCTGCAACCAAAAATGTCCACTAAGACTTTAATCCCATCTTTTAGTCAAATCCCCGGTGTGTGCTTCCACATGTAAACGAGAAAGACAGAATGAAAAAAAATATGTTAAGTTTTTGATCCCAACAAATTAGACATCGCTTTTTCTTTTCAGCCTGCTTTGATGTTGAAAGCTAATAATCACTTGCCCTCTTGTGGGAGTTATAATAATGATCTCCTCCCTTTTGATCAAACTAAGTTTGTGTGTTACAAAATATCCACGCATTCAGACTATATGCTATATGCAACAGACAATGTCAGACATATTAAAGAAATATGCTCAAAAATAACACGAGGTTAGTTATGATTGGCTCAAGCATGACATAAAAAAACTTTTAAGTTCTGGTGGTGTTCCCCAGCGTGTGCAGAAAGCAGCAAGCACTGCGCCTTTAATCAGCTCTCCTCCTCGTCTCACCCGCCGTGTTGCTCTCTCGTCTCTTCCCCATTTCGCTGCTTTGTTTTCATTGTCGCTCCTTTTTTGTATTTGGATCATGGCTGCTCATTCTACCGACGAACCGTTCCCTTTCCACGGGCTTCTCCCCAAGAAAGAAACCGGCGCTGCCTCTTACCTCACCAGGTTCCCCGACTATGACGGGCGAGGGGTGCTCATCGCTGTCCTCGACACCGGCGTGGACCCCGGGGCCCCCGGCATGCAGGTGAATCCGCCCGGCTGCCTCGTGCTAGCGAAGACCGAGATGGCCGAAGCTAGCAATGCTAAAGGCCGGCGTTCCCAAATAGCATTATTATAACAATTAGCAAATATATTTTTATGACAGCCAAGTACATTTAAAGTCTGTTATGGCAATTGTTTTCTTGTGCTTATAAATTTAGTTTCAGAGCTACACAAGCGGGCTTTAAACTATCTTTACATTTATTAATTAAGCGTAAATGCTAACCGGGTAGCTAGCAACGTTTGTTCTTACGACGTTGAAGTTGGTGTCCGAATCGTAGCTTTCAAACCCACTTGGAGCTTTTATTTGTTTTCTGGAGCATCTTAAATCAGCTCTGGCTCAAAGTACAAAGTGCTCGGACTTTTCAAAGCTGACCTGGATTGTTGTATGCAAAGGAAGAATAAATGTACAATTTGAGATCTGCCAAACTTAATGTAGTTGTGACAACACTGAACAGGAGGTATTGCTATATATGTGCTTGCATTAGACGACCTAAAATGGGATCCAAAATTAAAGCTACTAAATACACTTTGAAAAATCAAACCTGTGAACCTGTCTGCACTGGTTACAAGTTCTTTAAAATTGGAAACAAGTAAATTGGCCACTTCGGTACTTTCATTTTAGGATTATGATGTTTTATGTGAAACTAAATGTCCCATTTAAACCACGTTAGATCAGGTACAATCTAATCATTGTAGTCTTGATGTTAGACCTGAAGGTTACCTTGAAGCTAAGGAACTGACCATGAATTGTTTTAAAGAATACAATGACTACAAAATTATACAGGTTTGAGTATTGTTTACTAGGTGGATCTGGTCTAATGTGTTCAAGATGCAAAAGCACCATTGTGTATCTCAAATATCACAGCTGCGCCATATTGATGTCTAATTATTTTAAAGTATGATTGGTCAAATACATAGCAGGTTCCTTCAAAAACCCATAAAAATAGTATATTTTTTTTCTTAAACACAAATGATGTGCTTTCTATATTTGAACAGTAAACTCAACTCAGTTGAGATGAACTGTGTTTGACACTTTCCCCCCCTCAATATTAGAAGAAATAGGAACACATCTTAATGATGTACCCTTTTTCTCATGCAACCCTGCAAATTAAAACACTGAACTAATATTTGGATGGAAGGATGGAAATTGTAGTCATTTAAATATGATCAATCAGCAATAAAACCCCAAATTATAAAAATTATAGCTGGTCTTTGAATGGTTAACTCAGCCAATAAGCAAATAGTTTATTTTAATGCTGTTTTTTGCTTAGCTCACATTACTCCTTCTTCTATTATTATATTTTAACAAACTTCTGTAAAACTTTGGAAGCTTCTAAGTTATTCAGAATAGTATGTGAATATTTTAGCGTGTTCTGACTGTGCTAGTTTGTTAATGAACAAGGACTTGTCTAAATTTCTAGATCTATTTACTCTGTTTTGAACTGCATCTTTAGGTCACCACTGAGGGGAAACCAAAGATCGTGGACATCATTGATACAACAGGCAGTGGTGACGTGAACATGACCACAGCAGTGGAGCCTAAAGATGGGACAATCACTGGCCTCTCTGGAAGAACGCTCAAGGTTGAGGAAACACCATTATGATGTCCATATTTTTATTATTTGAATTCAAAGCCACTTTCAACTGTGAAATTTTCTGTTTTGCATAGTGTCCTAAATCCAAGTTCACTTTTTGGTGATCTCGTCTCTCGCTGCGTCTTTTTATGTCTCTCAGATCCCTCCCACCTGGGTCAACCCATCAGGGAAGTTTCGCATCGGAGTTAAAAATGGCTACGAGTTCTTCCCCAAGGCTCTTAAGGAAAGGATGCAGGTAGGGAGATGTGACAATGATTGCTGCTCTAGTTCTGTCAGAGATTTGATGTTTTATTACTTTTGATGTGCAGAAAGCACAACATCAAACGCGCAGGGAGTCGTGGCACAGGCACAAACGTTGGTGATATTTTAGCTGGTTGGGAAAGGTTGTGCATGGGGGAAAAAAGTTCAGATTTAAATTTAGATTTCTACATTTTAGTAAATATTACCAGCAGGGATTTGGTTTAGTAAGCTTCTTACTAAATCTGATATTTTTGCACATTTCTCCCTTTTAGAAAGAGCGAAAAGAAAAGATGTGGGACTCAGCACACAGAGCAGCCCTCGCTGAGGTCTGTCGCAAAACAGAGGAGTTTGACCTCGCTCATCCCACGCCTTCTCAGGTCAGATCCACAACACAAACTCTAAACCTAATGGTCCTGCTTGCAGCGACATGCCTCTGCTTGCTGTGATGATTCTCATGTCTGGCTCTGACACATCCTTCATCTTCTCTCCTCAGATGGAAAAGCTGCAAAAGGAAGACCTGCAGTGTCAGTCAGAGCTGCTGGGATCTCTAGAGAAGAAGTACAGTGATCCCGGGCCAGTGTATGACTGTGTGCTTTGGCACGATGGCGTCACGTGGAAGTAAGTCGGCTCTTGTTTACATTCCCTCCTCATTATTTACTAGCATGCACAAATAGCATGTCTATCATTTCCATTGTATAAGACTGTTTTTGTTGTTTTCAGGGCGGTAGTGGACACATCGGAGTGTGGAGAACTGTCCCAGTGCACCGTTCTGGGCTCATACAGAGAGAAACAAGAATATGCCACTTTAGGAAATGCTGAGATGCTTAACTATTCTGTTAACATATATGACGAAGGAAACACACTCTGCATCGTTACTAGTGGAGGTGAGTTACCCTAAAGCAGAATATCAGAAGTCTTTCTACCTTTCAGTCAGTTTAAATGCTTAATAGATTTATCACAGTTATTCCTGGAAATAGTGCAAAATTGTTAAATGAAAGAATTGCCAGCATCTGTTGAAGTCGACCAATATTTCATAACTCTGTGTTATCAGCTGACACACCACAATAAATAACTCAATTTACTTTTTAAAAGCTTCGTCGAGCTTTTGTAATTAGCCTGACATCATTTTTAAGTGACTCACTAATACTTAAAGTAAAAAAAAAAAAAACTTTTGAGTTTTTGTCCAAATATTAAGGTTGGTGTGACCCTGTAGCAATTTTGTATGGTGCATTTAGTTTTTGAGATATGATATGAATTTTGAGTTTGTCTGGATGGTCAGGGTGCATGAAGATGAAAATTAGCTAATTTCTCAGTTTAGATCTAGATGTAAGCAGTTCATTGAGCATGATGTTGACTCCAAATTTTCTTCTCCAATCTGACTCTGTGCTCCCTTAAAGGGGCTCATGGGACCCATGTGGCGAGCATTGCGGCAGGTTACTTCCCAGAGGAACCGGAAAGAAACGGCGTGGCTCCTGGTGCCCAAATTCTGGCTCTGAAGATCGGAGACACTCGACTCAGCACCATGGAAACTGGCACCGGACTCATCCGAGCGGTATTCCTTCAAAAAGATACCTCAACATTAAAGCTGCATGATGCATCACAATCGAGACAGAAAATAATTATTACATTTTTTTTTTAAATTCCAGAATTTCATGAATTAACAATATATGTGGTGTGTTTGATGCGCTCTTATTGTTCTTAATGACGCAATGTTCTTTGTAAGGAAAATCTTATTTAATTACAACCATTTTTTTAATAATGACAAAATACTGGTTATATGTTTTCCTAATATTGTGCAGACCTACATAATATATACATTAACTGACGTTTTTGCACTAGTTTATTTCTGGTCTCTCTCTCTTTGTGTCTGAAAGATGATTGAAGTAATCAACTACAAGTGTGACCTGGTTAACTATAGCTACGGGGAAGCCACCCACTGGCCTAATTCAGGGTAAGAATAGCAGAGAGGGTCTCTGATTTTCCTGCCTTGTGTTTTGTTTTAGCATGCTGTTGCTAAGTGTCGTGGACCACTTGTCTTTCAGGAGGATTTGTGAAGTGATCACAGAGGCTGTGCAGAAGCACAACGTGATTTTTGTGTCAAGTGCAGGAAATAACGGCCCCTGCCTTTCTACGGTCGGCTGCCCAGGAGGAACCACCAGCAGCGTTATCGGTACGTTCTCTGAAAGTGCTAAAAGTAGTCTTTGGATTTTCTTGACTTTTCCTCTAATTGCTACCGTTGTCCCTGTAGGAGTTGGCGCGTACGTGACTCCAGACATGATGGTGGCCGAGTACTCCCTGAGAGAGAAGCTGCCCCCCAACCAGTACACATGGTCATCCAGGGGTCCCAGTACCGACGGAGCCCTCGGGGTCAGCATCAGCGCTCCAGGCGGGGCCATCGCATCCGTACCCAACTGGACGCTCCGTGGCACCCAGCTGATGAACGGCACGTCGATGTCCTCGCCAAACGCCTGCGGAGGCATCGCGCTCATTCTGTCAGGTGTGTTCCTTAATTGCAGGGCTTGTAGTTGATTTGAAACATTGTTAGAAGTGAGTGATTTCAGAACTGAAGGTTCTGTGTGATTAACTTTTTTTTTTTAAATGAAAAAGGCCTGAAGCAGAGCGGGATCCCTCCCTCTGTTCCTGCTGTGAGGAGAGCGCTGGAAAACACGGCTCAGAAGGTCGATGACATTGAAGTGTTTGCACAGGGTCATGGAATAATCCAGGTATTTTTTATTTTTTACATTTTTAAAAAAAAAATCTTTTTTTAAACTTATTGTATTTTTTTGTAGTGAAGTAATTGCTTTCTTTCTCTCAGGTGGACAAGGCTTTAGACTACCTCACTCAGCACGCCTCATTACCCACAAGCCGCCTGGGCTTCTCAGTCAGCGTGGGTTCACAGAGAGGCATCTACCTCAGGGAACCAGTCCAAGTTCTCGCACCTTCTGATCACGGGGTTGGAATTGAACCCATCTTCCCAGAGAACACAGGTAGCACAACTGACTGGTTGGACTCAGTTTTACATCCTTTTATCTATAGTTTCTATTTGTTTTAAATATAATCTGTTCTTTATGTTAAACAGAAAACTCCGAGCGAATTTCCTTGCAGCTACACCTGGCGCTAACATGTGCCGTCCCATGGGTCCAGTGCCCCTCCCATCTGGAGCTGATGAACCAATGTCGACACATCAACGTCCGGATCGATCCCGTAGGACTGAGAGAGGGAGTCCACTATACCGAGGTGCGTGGATGGCAAAATGGAAAAAAAGCTTAAAAAAAACGCTATCTTCTTTTTAAAATTGTTTTTAATTGTTTTTCAGGTTTGTGGTTATGATACAGCAGCCCCCACCTGTGGCCCACTATTCAGAGTTCCTATCACAGTTATCATCCCTGCCAAGTATGTTCTCACAATGTGTGGACTTCATCTTGGTTTTTCTGTTGTGGTTTTGGCTCTTATTCGTTTCTCCCTCTTTGCACCAACAGGGTGACTGATAGTCGTAATCAAGAGGTGCGATTCTCAGACGTCCACTTCAGACCCGGACAGATCAGACGTCACTTCGTCACTGTTCCTCAGGGAGCCTCCTGGGCAGGTCAGTTGCTCCGTGGTGGCAGCTGAGAATGTGTCTAACCAACACAAGCTGCTGGTCACTTTCTCATATTTTCCAAGACGTGTTGCTGAAGATAAATAAAATGGTTTGTAGTATAAAACGAAAAAGCTGATTGTGATCCAGGATTTTCTTCAAAGTTTAAAAAAAAAAAGTCCAATATTCTAGTCTTGTAGATTATTTGAGGTGGAGTTAATGTATGCGGCTGTTCTGGAAGCGTACAAGGTAGACGGACCTTAGCCACAAAATGAAAGTGTCATGATTGTAGAGTATAACATTGCTAGTAGATATTAACAGTCTACAATTTCACATGAGAGCGGTGTTAAATTTGATCCTGTTTTTTATTCAAGCCATCCAGTTTCTGTTACAATGTGGAGCCGAGTTGTTTTAAAGTTGCCATTTCATTCCAGTCAGTATATCACAAAAAGTTTCCGCGATGAGTTCCTGAACGTTCTGTGACAGATGCTGCTTTCCGGGATCCATTTTATCTAAGCAGGACACGACTTGTGTCTATTTCCACTGTCAGTTCCACAACCCGCCTGTTGATGTAGATTATGTTGCCTGACACTAGGAATGACTCCTCCTATAGGAACCAGATCCAGAATGCCAGGAGGAGTCAGACCAATGCTACATTAATCTCAGATTGTTTTACCGTGGTTATGGTTCAAAAGCCATGGATGTATGTTGGTAGAATATATTTGACAAATTCTGACTCTGGGAGACAAAATCTAAATTAAAGTTTTAACTCGGATGAAGTTTGTGCTAATCTACAGTTGTGGCTCCTATAGTAGATATTCAATAGAGCACGTTATTTGGTACGTAAAGTAAAAAAAAAAAAAAAGATGGCTCTTTACCACAATGTTGAATCAGAAGCTAACTTCAGCATCGTTTCAGGGTTTTTTGAGTACAGATAATAAAACCCAACTAGATATTTATTTTGCATTTAAGTTTTAAAGGATTTTAAAGTCAAACGAGCCCTGGATAAAATGAAAAAAAAATATAGATTTTTACATTCATAATTCCTATTAAAAGGTTGCAGGACAGCAAAACACACTGGGGTTTTTACTGTTTCATGATTTTCTTTTTTCCTGGTTTCCCCCACAGAGATCACTCTAACCTCCCATTCTGGAGACGTGTCCTCGAAGTTCGTTCTTCATGCGGTTCACCTGGTCAAGCAAAAAGCCTACAGAGCCAATGAGTTCTACAAGTTCTCCTCACTGCTAGAAAGAGGTTCGCTAACAGAGGCTTTTGCAGTGCTGGTATGTGGACGTTACATTCAACTAAAAACACACCAGAATCAGCAGAAAACCTGTGTTTTATTTTCGGTGTGTTCCTGCCTCCTTTGCAGTCAGGTCGGGTTGTGGAGTTTTGTATAGCCCGTTGGTGGGCGAGCCTGGGCGATGTGACGGTGGACTACAGCATCTCCTTCCACGGCCTCAGCACTTCTCCTTCTCCTCTACACATTGTGAGAATAGTTCACACACACCGGTACAATCAGAACAGGTATTGTTCTCTTTTGTTTCTGACTCTGTTTTGTCTCTCTGCAGCACGCCTCAGAGGGAGTGACGAGTTTTGACGTGTCATCACCCATGAGATATGAGGAGGTATCCCCCACTGTCACCCTGAAGTCATGGGTTCAGCCTCTGCGGTGTGTTCACACACGCACACAAACAACTTGTTCATGTATTAAAGTGCTGTTTTTTAATTATTTCTCATGTTGGTGTTTGTTTCAGGCCTCTAAGTTCAAAGATTAAAGCGTTGGGAGTTCGGGACATTCTGCCTAATAACAGGCAGCTCTATGAAATTATCCTCACCTACAGCTTTCACCAGGTATCACCCAACTTTCTGCCCATCAGAGCCGATTAATCTGTCGTATGGATGCATAATTGTGTATTGCTCTGTCCTCAGCCTAAGAGTGGAGAGGTTACGCCCAGCTGCCCGACGCTCTGCGAGCTTCTCTACGAGTCTGAGTTTGACAGTCAGCTCTGGATGCTGTTTGACCAGAACAAGAGACTGCTGGGCTCAGGGGATGCCTACCCACACCAGGTTGGACATCTGTAGAAATTGCCCCTGCTATAAAAAAAAAAAAAAACAAATTATACATGATCTCTTGAGAACTGTTATAGGGATTAATCACATTTATTGTCTCTCCAGTATTCCCTGAAGCTAGAAAAGGGGGATTACACGGTCCGTCTGCAGGTCCGACACGAGCAGTCCAGTGAGCTGGAGCGCCTGAAGGATTTGCCGTTTGTGGTTTCTCATCGTCTTTCCAACACTCTCAGTCTGGATGTGTATGAGTCACACCGCGCCGCCCTCATGGCAAAGAAGAAGGCCAACTCAGTTACTTTGTGTCCAGGGGCTACACAGCCTTTCTATGTCACCACCCTGCCAGACGACAAGTGAGTCACACAGTCGAGTGTTTCCTTTCACATTTCTAACAGAAGGAGATGATCTCTTTACTCGTTGTTGATGAAAGAGTTGTATTTCATCTTCATTTTTAATGAACACAATATACCTGTGACGCTTATTTTTTGTTCATCCTAAGAAAAGTATCCCAGCTTTCTAATATAAGTAGGACCAGTTGTCACATTTTCTTTTTTATTCCCATTCCTGTTTGTCCCCCTTCATCCTTCAGGATCCCTAAAGGCACGAGTCCAGGATGTTACCTATCAGGCTCCCTCATTGTGCCCAAGAGCGAGTATGGCAAGAAAGCAGTGAGTGGCTCATTCTTGAATTTTTTTGCTTCAAATGTTCAGTTGTACTCTTCAGGACCAAAAAGTCATGTTGAGTTTCCATTTCAATTAAATTCAAAAATGGATTTAAAAAGGGAAATTAAATGTTGTTGTAGCTCATATTAAAGATTATTCAAATGATTATTATAGATGGAAATGTGAGACAATGACAGGTGTGTGCAAAACAAACTACTGGATGAAGGTAGTTTGTTTCAGAATGGACCGGTGTCAGGAAGTGTCCTGTAGTACCAGACTGACCACCACTGTCACCTGTTTTTGTTTCCTTCTCACTTGTGCACTTTGTTCTTTTTTTTGTTTTGGTTTCTTTGGGTCTTTTATGGGTCATCAAGTTTCATGATAACCTTGAATAAAAATACCAGTATGTTGTAGCATTGAGGGCTCATTATTCTCACCGCTTCTAAAATAATTTGATTATTGTAGTTATAAGATTTCTTATTTTTATACACAGAATCCTTGCTAATTTTTGTCATCTTATTTACCAGTTGTTCATCTCCCATCTTGATAATAGTTGGTTAATTAGTCAGGTTGTCTTCTTCTGTAGGGTCTGTTCTCATCTGATACTGCTTTTAAAGCAGGCTTGCATTAATAGGAGTGATGAGTGTGCTGTAGTTTCCACACTGTTTCACACAGCTAGATTTGGTTTTTGTAAGCGAGACAAAAGCGTAGCAACGTTCTTTCTGTCAGCTGACCAGCAGTGCACAGCAGCAGGTGAGGACTTGAGACAGCAGAAAAGGTCTGACCTCCAGTTTTAGCTTTTTAAACGCTTGATTTTTTTTGTCAGTATACCTCGATAATGGTAATCGCCCATTCCTAGGAATGTATTTGATAAATTTTTTGAGTTTGGGAAGTTGCTCTAGGTGTAAACCCAGCAAATGAGACAAAAAACATGTTTTGACTAAGGGTTCCTGGAAATTTTAGTTTTGTCTCCTGAACTTCCTGTAACTTTTAATTTACCGTGGCTTTTTCTGAGTACATTTCCCAGAAAGCCAGGCGCTTTATGTATCCCCTGATGCTGAGCGGGTTGTGGTTCCAGCCGTTACAACAGCAGAGTTCAGAACGTGATTCTGAAAAATCTGACTATATGAATTAATTTGAAATTGTTTCATAGTGGTCACAGGCTAACACTCTAACTTGTGTGATAAGGAGTGGCTACATTGGATTATAAGCACACTGGACTGAACTTAATGCGGCTCCAGTTGAGATTACAATCGCCTGTCTAAAGTAATCATTTCTAACAATATCAGTGTTTAAGCTACAAAACTGAATTAAAATCACTTCTGACTCAGAAGTTTGTAGTAATCCATAGCTTTTTAATAATTAAATATTGTTAGGTGTGTCTCCTATTTGTACCCTGCAATAGCATTGCTCCATTCAAATTTAAGACCTGTGGATGATTAGTAATCCTGGATAGCTGTAGACCAGGTCTACTTTAATGTACGTAATTGAATTCAAATTCCATAAAACATGATAATGTTGATCAAGAGTGGTTAAGTTTAAAGGTTTGTGTTTGCACAAGAAAATACTGAACTGCGGTTAGCAGAAAATATGATCAGCAGAGGAGGAAATCCAGAGGTTTCCTCCTACTGAGAACCTCTGCCTTCAGTTCAGAGTCGGTCTGAAAACTCCTACCTCCCTACCAGGCCTGTTTTCAGGGTAGACTGCAACCCGTTTTAGTCTGCATTGGTCCTGGGGGAGCTAATCTGCCCCAGAGAATTACCCCTGCAACTGCAGTGGAAACAGACCTTGCCAGAGTTGGCTTGTGTTGGATTTAGCTGCATTTTATGTGACGGTGTAAAGATTAATTTGTTCTGGGCCACAACTAATAACTCTAGCTAATCCAATGAGAATTGTTGGTGTCAATACTTGATTTGCAATTACGGCTTAAAAGCGACTGACGTCAAACAGCTGTAAAATGGCTAAATCTGAAGATGGAAATCTTTTTATCATGGAAAAACAAAGAATAGGTGACTAGGCACTATAGAGACTCAGCACCTGTTACCTGGTGAATTTCACAGAGAAAATGTATATTTCTCAGAGATTCAGTTTGAGGTGTTCTAGAAGAAAATGTATAAGTTAAAAATTAGTCTGCATTAAAAAAGCAGTGTTTGCATTCCAGGCAGATCTGTATTATGCTGAGATTTTTTTTCTTTTTTTTCTTTATTGGTAATTGGGATCCTTGTTAGCATTTTTTTTTCTTTCCTCAAATTTTGTTGTCCTGCTTGTTTTTCACATCTGGCTGGTTGGTTTAACTCCTGTAGGAACGCAATTTAATACAGACTGTAAGACTTTGCTTTGGGTTGGGAATTTTGGGGTTGCACAATATCTGGAAAATGTTCAACTGTGAGATTATTCCTGGATGGTGATTTTGATTGACCCAAAGTTTCCTCACTTTTACTTTCTTCTTCATCTTCTCAGTTTAAGCAATTCAACCACCTAAAACACACATGTTGCACGTCAGAGGCAGGTAGAGAACGCTCAGCTTCCCAAATACATCATTGGCTCACAAAGTGAGAATGTGACACTTGAAATATGACATCCTACTAAATATTGCACCCAGTCGGTCCTCTGATTGTGATAAGGCAATGACTGATTTAATTGATATATTAAGCAACTCTGCCGAACATTGTCATGTAAAATTTTTTGCCTTCCTCTGGATTTTGTGTTTTAATTCTGTTTTATAAACAATCGGGGGATATGTATGGGTTGCACTGTGTAGCACCCTTATGGTGTATTGGCTTCTGTTCGCAAAATATTTGGTCAGCAACAAAATGAATCTTTCATCCTTTTTCCTACATGTTTAATTTTAAGGAGATGCTATTGCCTTTTGGCTGCCAGCTCTATTTTATTTATTTATTTTTTAAATATTCTGTAACTTTTATTTGTGTCTTAACAAAAGTAAACAGATCTATTAGACAAGGTTAGGAGAAACACCAAAGATCATAGTAAATTGCATTATATTTATACTGTTTGAGTTATATCTTTAGCAATGAGACCCTGAGTCTCTGGCTGAGGATGAAAGACAAATGAAAACATCCTTTTTGGCTGGTGTTTGTGTTATCTGTTCCTTACTGTGTGTTATTTTGACCACCAGGGGCAGGCCTCTGCAAAACGACAAGGAAAATTTAAAAAGGTACTGGACAAGTTAGAACCACAGAGCGCCTGCTGCTCTCCTTACTTTGGGAAATGACTTATTTTCTGTAAAACATCTTCATCTATCATGTCAAAGCATGTTGATGTGTTAGGAAATATACACAAGTGTTAAAGCTGTTTTTATGAATTATTTATAAGGTTTTCTGGTGGTCTGTAAAAGTGTTGATAGTACTACTTTAAACCTTCACTACTGGATAATTTAAAAGCATTTTCACTTCAGTGATCTATGGAGCAAAGACTATCTGAGGACATGACATTGGTAGGAAGAGAGAGTATTTGAGAAGTTGAAGATATATATTCAATCATACTTTGTTTTACTTGTGTCTTGGTGTAGGACATAGTTCCAGTCATCTACCATCTAATCCCTGCCCCAAACAAATCAAAGAACGGTGGGAAGGAGAAGGACAAGGATGGAGACAAAGAGAAGGATTTGAAGGAAGAGTTTGCAGAAGCTGTGAGGGATCTAAAGATTCAGTGGATGACAAAGTGAGCTATGTTTCTCTCTCTGGTTTCATACCACACAGCCTCTTTATTTCTCTGGAATTTATCTGTCGTTTTTGGCTTTTCAGGTTGGACTCGAGTTCCATCTATGATGAACTGAGGGAAAACTACTTGGATTACCTTCCACTTCATGTGCAAAGACTCCATCAGCTGGACTCAGAGAAGGTAAACAACGACAGGAGACAGGGTTGGTAAATAGTTGCATCAAAGCTGTGCAGAATCCTCGTACGGAATCTCTCCCCGTTTTTGTTAAGGAACGAGTGAAGCGCCTCAGAGAGGTTGTGTCTGCAGCAGAGATCGTCATGTCCCACATCGACCAAACGGCACTGGCTGTGTATTTCACCATGAAGACAGACCCTCGGTCGGACGCCGCCTCCATCAAAACGTAAGCATCACTTTCACACAGGTTCTTGACAAAGACTGGGTTGATTGAGGCAGTGTGAACCCACCTCCTCTGTAAAACATTTTGTTTTTCAGTGACATGGAGAAGCAGAAGTCGTCTCTTCTGGACGCCCTGTGTAGAAAAGGCTGCGCTTTGGCCGACCAGCTCCTGCTGCCGTCCACGCTGCAGAGCGGCGCCGGGGCTGTTGCTACAGAGCAAGCTGCGGCAGGAGAGGAGGAGGTCGAGGAGCAGTTGGCTAGCAGCTCTGACGACCCCCTGGACAACACTTCAAATGCCCTGATGGACACATTCTGGGAGGTGCAGAAGTGGGCGGAGCTAACTGACTCAAAGGTGAGAATTTAAAATAAATCAAATGGGTTGTTTGGGACAAATTATGTATTTTATTTCTTAACTTTTTTTTGTGTGTGTGAATTTTGGACAAGAGGACAAAACGAATGCCATGGCAACCAGTTGAAAAGCAATTGTACTACAATGTAATGTAGAGATCAAATAAGGTTATGTAAAACAGTGAGAATATTCAGGAAACTAGAAAACATCAAGATAAAAGAAAAATTATTCAGTCCGACTCGGAATCCAGCTGCTTTATATGCTGTTGTGTTCTGTACCTGGAGCCTGGAAAAGGACTGGAAGTCCTGGATTCTGTGCCAAAAAGTAATTTTTTAACAATCTACTGCCTACTGTGCCTTACAGTAAGACTGAATACATCTTCATTTGATCAATTTGTAAAGATGAACTATTGGATTAATCTTTAAACCAACATGTTAGGTTGGTGCAGTATTTATGCTTCAAAAACACAGCAATCAAGGTGAGAATTTTGTATTTTGGACACATTCATTGGACTCTCCCTACTAATTTTCTTTCTTGTGATGAACTTGTCACTTGCTCAACAGTGAAAGAAAAGCCACAAATTCTGAAAGTTGATCCAAAATTATTTTGTTGGCTGAATTGAAGCTTTAAGCTAGTTCAGAAAACATTTTACCTAACACTCTTTGTTCGTGTTTTTTTTTTTTTTAAAGGTTTTGACGTTTTCATACAAACACGCCCTGGCAAACAAGATGTACAGCAGAGCCCTAAAATACGCCTCCAAAATGGTTGAGGAGAAGCCCAGCAAGGAGAACATGAAGAACTGCATCCAGGTATGAGAGTATCAATGATTGATGCTCAACATGATGATAAAACATGGTTTCTATCAGTTTCTGGTGGTGTAAAAAAAATTAAATCAAATCATCTCCTGGGTTTTGTTTTGCAGCTCATGCGTCACCTTGGCTGGACGCACTGCACTGCCTTCAGTGAGAACTGGCTCCCCGTCATGTACCCCGCAGATTATTCACCGTTCTAAGCACAAACAGGCACATGCATGGGACGGCATGACCTCCAACAGTCTGTAACAGGACGAATTTGATGACATGTCCCTCAGGGTCATATGGTCTATGCATCTGACCAACCAGCTGCCTCTGGAGACTTTTTCTTTTTAAGACATCAAACTAGGAGCTGACCCAGAGCGTCAATATTTTCATGCATGCCAAATTTTGTGAGGCGATGGGTTGTAAAACCAGTCGAGTCAGAAATTTTGAATCCCTACCAACAGAAAAATATGGAGTACTATAATCTGTCCGATGTTTTGCTTTTTCTTTGTCAACTACAAATTCAGAGGCTTAAATATCCCTTCCTCCCCAGCGTTCCTAACTCATTGCATTAAAAACCTCTCTTCATGTGTAAATACTGTAAAAACTGGCATTGTGGACTCCAGGGATGCATCGGAAATCAGAACAGAAAACTGTAAAAATCCGTTAAATTACTTCAATAAGAGGAGAGACAGACTTGCTGCTGCAGAAACTCTCCTCCTGATGATCCCAAATGAAAAGCAGGGATTGGACTGATCACAAGCCCTTTTTTTTTTTTTTTTTTTTTTTTTGAATAGCTCCAGCCATCCTGGGTTGACAAGTCAGTCCTGTCTGTCTTTGAACACAAAAAATGTCGCGGTGCCTTTCAACCTATCTTACCTTTCAAGATGGAGCTAAACTAACGGTGGCAGAGATTTGTGCAGGAGAAGCTGCAGAGATTGTAGCATCCGTCCACCCTCGCAGTCCTTTCACTCATCAGCTTCTTTGAGTCCAGCCGCATGATTCATCCCAGCACCGTGTGCAGGCTTGGCTCTTCCTGAGCGCCACATTTAGCCTCCATTTTTACCAGACCTCACTCTCAGAATGATGCAGTTTTTGGACAGCAGTGGGATGTTCGGAACAGGTTACACAATCAAATTTCCACTCAGTATTGTTCAGCTTTCTTGGCAGCGTTCAGAATGCTGCATATGTACACAGTGTCATAAAGTAATGTAAATACACTCGTACCATGAAAATATAAAGATGCAATAGGGATATAACAGAATTTATCTTAATCGATGTATTTTGCATATATGCATGTCTTCTAATGTGTATGAAAAGTTAGTTTTGATGAGGAATCAGATTTTAGTTTCTTTCAACTTGACACATTTTTTTTTTCCCTCTCCCCGTGAATTATGCTTTGGAGAAACGTCAATGGTTGATGGGTGGGTGTGTGTGTGAATTTATGTTGTCTACAAGTACATTTCTCCCTGCATAAGTGAGACAGCATTCTTCTTAATGGGACCCTAGCTGTTCAAAAGGACCACACCAGTAGTTTCAGCCTATTTTGAATAATTGTTTCACATAATATACTTAACATTAGAAATACTCATTTTTGACAATTGTGACTTGAGAGTTTTGATGCTTTCAATTTCGGATTTGATTCAATTGCCTTCAAAGCTTCAAAATACAGTTGCACTTTCCTTCATACATTGAAAGAGATATTGAAAGCCTAAAATGTATAAAATATTTACTCTTTGACCCTTAATAGTTACAAGAAATTATTTTAAAACCAGATAATCTACAGATATTTTTGATTTGTCTGAACTTAATACTGGTTTGGTCCTTCTGGAAATGTCTCACCTGAAGTTACAGATGAGGGCTATGTGATTAAATTTAATTTTCATGTTAATGATCCTCTTTGCTTTATAGTCCTAAAAGCAGAAGTGTTATCTTTTGCCCCTTTTCTTTGTGTAACCAAAGAAAACTTTTCTTGTTAAGCTGGATTCAATATCAATATGTTAAAGGAAAGAATCAAATATTTATTAGATGGAGGAGAATTATTTCACTTTTTTTTTTTTTTTAAACTAGTAGTATAAATAAAGGCTTTGGTTTTATCTTTCATTGTTTTTAGCACACTGGCTGGAAAGTTGATGCCTAAGAATGTAAAGTATCTGCTTTTAGGGCCTCTTGTCTTCTGGAGTCTGATGGTGAATCAGTGGTGCGAGATTCTTGCGTTTCTGTTTAGCTTGAAACAGTTTCACTTTCTGCATTATTCGCAGCATAGACCACTTCTAGCTCTTGGAAGGAATCCTTTGCGAGAGTTAGCCTCTTTATTAATATCCCTTTTCATTGAGTTTCCTGTTTGAACATATGCTGTGCACAACAGTATGCGTTGCCAATTACAGTCTCTCCAAAAATGGCCTTATGTTTTCACCACAAGACTTCACCTTCGACCTCTGACACCAAACATATCTATTGCAGTTGCTCCTCTGGTGTTCATAAGAACTTCACGAATGCTTGCTATGGATGCTGTGGATGTTGTTTATATTTATAGCCATAAAAATCTATCAAATGCTATTTCATCACAGAATGTTATGAGTTAAAGCTGTATTCTCTATATCATTTTATATCCTTTCTGGATCATGTGGGAAAGACCTGAGCCACTGTTAAACTATTTTGTGCTCACAAGAAAAGTCACAAACAAGAAGGTTCACTGAATAAAAATATTTAAAACGGGCTCACATGTCACTTTTCTGTATTACGAGTCTGAAAAATATAAAAGACAAGAAGAATTCACATTGTCCACATAGCTTGAGCCATTAAAAGTAGTTTGTTAAACAAAAAGGCATTGAACCACCAAATAGGCAAGGATTTCTATAATAGGTTTCCCCAGTACAATGAGCTTCATTATTGCAACTAGACCATTGCATCTTCAATAAGATTTAACCGGAAAAGGGGAAGTATATTCTATTTATCTGATACCCAGCAAGTCTGACCACCTCCTATAAGAGCAGTTTCCTGAGGGAGTCTTCCCAAAGGATCAATAAAGTCTAAGTCTAAGTCTAAGGTCTGGATGTTTGGAGGATACAGATGTGTGTTAACACAACGTGAACATGGAAACTACATTGACTTTAAAGAAGCATCTGTTGATGCGTATCAATCTAGATTTTAAGGCTATTTCCAATCAATTCTGTAATTCACAAGTGGAAAGAGACATGCCAGCAAATTCACTTCAGGATGAACTCAAATGTTTGTTTCTAGTAAAACAACTTCTGTCGTAAAGAAAATACAACAGGTTGTGTTAAGTTTGTAAAGAGGCATCTGGTTGCCAAAGTAAAGCTTGCCAAGACCACTATTATAAATATTTTGATACTAAGCTGACATTTAAACGTTTCTTCAGGTTACTGAAGCCAATAATCTTTGACCTAAACATGTCTTCCATACTGAGTCTCAAGCAAAACATTTGTAAACTGATCTTCTTGCATGTTTGCCAACCTTTAACAAAGTTAGTGGGTATCTGACAGCATTTGAAAAAAATAAATCGCAAAGAAAGGTTCAACATTAAGTCCTTTAAACCTCCTTAGGCTTTGAGCCTGCATCCTGTAGGCCTACTCAGTCTGTTCCGGTCACCTTCATCTCCTTCCCTACTCATTGCCATGAAGATCTTCATCTCTCCTTCTTCGACCAGTAGACTTGTGTGGAAGGCTTTCTTAAAGTTCTCCGTGAACACTAGATCGGACTCAAGTCGGACCTTGTTGGCCCAGATCAGTGTTGTTCCTGGTTTGCAGAAATGCTTCATGGTGACCAAGAGCTCATCCAGGAAGTCATGATGGTAAACCACGTCGGCTGCCAGGACGTAGTCATACCTGTAGACAGATGAAGGGTAGGTGCTCTCCAGGTCATAGCCCCAGGACAGAGGTGCCACTTGGGGTGTGTGTCTGCAGAGGCCCCTGGTGTTCCTCATTAAGTTGGCTCGAAGGTTCCCTAATATCTCTGGAAGGTCTGTGGCTGTGACTGAAGCTCCTGTTGATACAGAAAGAAAGGAATGTCATTTGTAAAATATTATGATTCTGTTAACAGCAACGCAGGTCCCTGTTTAAGGTTGCCCTGTAACATCTGTTGATGCGTATCAATCTAGATTGATACGCATTGATACTCGAAGTGGTCTATGACTGTGTCTCCCAATACTGGGGGATGCTTTTAGAGCTACACAGTCTTTGTACAACCAAAGCAAAAACTGTGTCTGCATTCTCATGCTAGGGTTGGGCTTGTTTCTGGTACAGGAGGTGAGGTCTACCCCTTGTCCCTCATCTGTTTGTGGCGTTTATGGACACATTTTCGAGGCGTAGTGGTGGAGACTTGAGTGTCTTGTCTTGAATCATGACTAACAGAAAAAAATAATCTATAAACAACAATCTGAATTGAACTTCCCTCATAGGGTGGCTGAACTCACCCTTAGAAATGGCAAGAAGTTCAAAGTAGAGTGGCTACACCATCACATCAAAAAGAGTCAGCTGAGGTGGTGTCTGCATATGATCAAGATGCCTCCCCAGTGCCTCACTTAGTTTTGCCCCCTCTTCAATTTGCAGACCCGGAACATGTCAGAGGGAATATATATCCCTTCTGGCCTTTGGATCCCCAATCTAAAACTGGAGAGTTCCAGCTTTGTGAGGGATGTCTATGTCCGTTTGGGTCTGCTATCTCACTGCCAAAAATATCTATCTATTCATTCATTCATTGTGAAACACTATTACAATCAGATCAGAGATTTTTTTTGGTCTTGTTCATTGTGTCCTGTTTATGTTTAACACCATAATGAGTCTAGTGACTGCTCACCCAGTAGACTGGCCACAATAGCTACCAATCCTGTTCCTGATCCCAGTTCCAGCACCCCCTTCCCTCGCAGGTTCACTGTGTCCCTGTTGTTGTCAAGGAAGGAGCACAAAGCCAACGCCTGCAAGTTGAAGAAAACACTGCTGATATGACGTTAAGCTAAAGAAGGTTATATGATTTTTTTACTGTAGCAAACTGTTATCAGAAACACTCACAGCTGGCCACATCATTGCTCCAAATGAATCTATGGATTCATAAATGACGATGTCCTGCCCTACGTAATGGTAGATGTCTTTGTTAACGCTGAAAATGATGTTTGGAACCCATTTCTGCCTTACAACTGTCTGGTCCGAACACTCCTGTTCTGCAGAGACCAACAGACACATTGTGTAGCTCAGAAAGCATGAAACAAAACATAAGGCTTAAGTGTAGAGTATAAAAACATTTCAAATCTTGATATGTGCAATTACAATATATAAATGCACATAATATATTGTTTTTGACTAAATAAGCTCAGTGCCATTAAAAAAACAAGTCTCTCTCCCTTCCTTGAGATCTGGGATACTCTACACCAGGGGGCCCAGCAACCCAACCCTCTGTGCTATCTCAGGACAGCTAGTTATACCTTTGGCTTCACTATGTTTTGGCCTTCTCTTGAATCTCAGATTTAGTTTGCAGCACTCCTGACATTCTCATTAAGGCTGTTTGTTTCATTTTATAGACTGCTGGCAAACTAACACACCAGTCTAGAAAAGAACAGCATTTTAAACACAACAAAGACCTAACAACTCAAAATCCAGACCTGTTTTGTATGAAATAAATTATCCCTGTGAATTACTTTCTTTTTTTTTTCAAGCTAAACTTGAGCTTGTTGAACATCTGTAATGTGCAAACAGTCCTGACACATCCGTTGGTACTTAAATTATTTGTGTGCGAAGATAACTCACCAGAAATGTTGTCATTGCTTGCAACAGTCTCATTTTGCTCATCTGTTTCATCATCTTTGGAGGTCACAATTTTCTCTTCCTCCTCATCATTTTCAAACTCTTCGTCTTCTTCCCACTCCTCCTCATTGTAATTGTCCAGTATATCAGCTCTCACCTCTGTACAGGCACAGGAGGGTTTGTCTTCACCGTTGTCTTTGTTGCTTTCTTCCTCCACAGTCTTTCCATCTTCTTCTCCCAACAGATCTTGGATTTCTAGTCCCTGATCTACTTCATCATCTCCTTCCCTACTCATTGCCATGAAGATCTTCATCTCTCCTTCTTCGACCAGTAGACTTGTGTGGAAGGCTTTCTTAAAGTTCTCCGTGAACACTAGATCGGACTCAAGTCGGACCTTGTTGGCCCAGATCAGTGTTGTTCCAGGTTTGCAGAAATGCTTCATGGTGACCAAGAGCTCATCCATAAAGTTATGATGATAAACCACTTCGGCTGCAAGGATGTAGTCATACCTGTAGACGGACGAAGGGTAGGTGCTCTCCAGATCATAGCCCCAGGACAGAGGTGCCACCTGGGGTGCGTGCCGGCAGAGGCCCCTGGTGTTCCTGCACAGGTTGGCTCTAGTGTTACTCAGAACCTCTGGAAGGTCTGTCGCTGTGACCCAACCACCTGAAAATACAGACCTCTCAAAGCAATCGCATGCGTTCATTGTCGGTCAATGCAGACAGATTCACATTCACTCATACCCAGAAGTGTCGCTACCACAGACACAAGACCAGTTCCTGCTCCAATCTCCAGGACAGTTTTGTCCACAAGATTCAGTTGGTCATGGTGAGTTTCAAGGTAGTGACAGAGAGCCAAAGCCTGGGAGAAACAACAATATTCCCACTGTCAGTGTGCAAACCCAAAGAATGAATGCAAAGTAAAACATATAATGTGGCAACTACCCAAATGTCCACTATAGCATAAATAACCTCTTTCTGCTAGTATGTTACAGCCAAACATGACATTATAGTCTTCAAACTTAATGTAGAAAAGGAAGTATAAATTGTAGATTTTTCCCTTTCTGTGTTGAAGGGAAAAATCTACACTGGGATGCAAAGAATTGGCAAGGTTCTTTTGACTTTTTCAATCAAAACATTTATGAACATTTTGCAATGCCACAGTGCAGAGTGGGTAACCTTAACTGATTCTACAATGAACATGAAGTGGCAAAATCAAAAATCTGTATCTGTCAGATCTCTTTAAGTCTCAGTGGTGTTTCTAAAGGGAAGCATGGCTGGCCTGTACTTCTCCACATACAAAATAAAACCTCAGAACCAGCACCAGCACACTCACCCCAGGCCATATCATGCCTGCAAATGAGTCAAGACCCTCTTCGATAACGATCTCATGGCCAGCGTAGCTGTACACCTCTTTGCCCATTCTGTTGTAAAAACACGGAAGAAAGGCTGTCGGTCGTTGCTTCCTGTCAGCTGATTCCTCTGTTTGTGCATCATCTGAAAGAAAGAAAGAAAGAAAGAAAGAAAGAAAGAAAGAAAGAAAGAAGGAAAGAAAGAAAGAAAGAAAAATGATAGTTTCAGATGTATTGTGGAGTGAGTCAAACACAGAAACCACATTGGTTACAGTTACCTTTATCCTCCTCTTCATTTTCTTCAGCCTCATCTTCATCCTCTGTTCTGGCAAAGCTTGTTTCTTCCACAAATGGTGAACACAAAGTTTCCATATAAAATCCTTTGTGTTGTTAGAAAGAAGGTCGTTTATATTTAATTTGAATTTGTAATTATTATGAGTAAACGTAACTATGATTAAAGCAATGTTAAATTGTTAAATGTTAAATTTTTTTTTTCTTCAACTAAGCTATATTTATGTCATTACTCTTTTTCTGGTTTCTTACCTGTTAGTTGTGATCCAATTCTGCTTTAATTCCCATGAAAGAGCACCCCAACTGTGTCTGAATACTATGGACTGCGATGTTATAGAGGCTCAGCATCCAACAGGACACTCCCATCATCATTACAAGGGCAGAAGGGTATTTTTAGAGCTGCGCTCATTAGGAATAAACCTCGTGAGGAGCAGAGAGCACAAAGTGTCAAATGCACAAACAAAGAGGAGACGGAGGAGGAGCAAACAGGAAGAAGGGCAGGTCAAGTAAGCCGAGTCTTTGCTTCAGGACGTGTCTGCTGGTGGTCCATCTGCAGACAGCCAGATGGCGGGGGTCCTTAACCCTTAAAATAATCTGATATAAAAAGGAGGAATGTTATACCTGCAAAAAATGACGTTTGTTAAGGTTCAGAACAGTCCTAATAAATTATGGCCGTGCAACGGTTTTAATCGGTTGACTCTATCTAATAAAAAAAAACAAAACGACATAGCACGGGTTTTCACTGTGCAGAAAACCAACCCAGGATATGATTTGTGTTTGACATGATAGCATCTTGGCAGAGAGTGGATGTTGTCACTGACCTGTTGACTCCATTTGACAAACAGAAGCAGAAACAGATACACACCGAATATGTCATGATAGAAGAAGTTATCTGCATTATTGTGCTATGATGACAATCACATGAACTCAACACCTTCAAAGAGTATTTTGAAACTGTTACTTGTGACAGAAAAAGCAATTCATTTTGTAAGTGCGGCAAGCTCTCACTAGTCTAGCCCCTTAAAGCTCTTTCATACGCGACACATTTCTTCTAAAAAAAAAGAGGTCTTGAATCCGACGGTCATCTTTAAGTCTTTACTGAACTTAAAAGAAAATAAAAATAACAAACAGATTCAAAACAAATAGAAAGTGACGGTCAAAAGACTGTGTTACTCTCAAGGTGCCAGACTTCTACAAAGAGCAAGTACTTTCGTCTTTCATAAACTAATTAGTCACTAACCAATCAAAAGGCACCATGTCATAAGCTCAAACACAATACAATTACAGACGCTTATCTTTTTCAAATAACAGAGTAAATACTTTAACTCACATAAACACAAAATAACATTTTCTATTAAGCTCCAAAAATGTATATATGGCTCCTACACATTTTTATGTTTTTCTAAAGCGAGAAACATTGCCCATATTGAAAAAAGGTGTAGAGTAACTTTAATCTGTCAGTAAACATTTATTTTTGCAAAGATGCCCTAACACCGGGGTGGGTCAGTGGTTCAAATAGTCTATTTAAAATTAGTCACGTAGTCTGGGATGCCTTCATACCTCTTGCTCGCTTTTCCTGCAATGGCCTCAATTGCTTCAGCAGAGATAGAGGGTAACAGGATCAGGCTGGACTGCATCCTGCACGTATCAAGCTCTGGCGAAAATAAGGGAGCTCTAATGTTGACAACATCAGACATACCTCACCATGTCATCTACTAGGATCATGCATTATGATCTAAATCTCATTTTAAATCCTGGATTTTGGTTGTTTTGTTGTTGATGTTGTAAAAGTCAGTGACCAGCTGACTTTATGTAGCAGGCTAAGTTTGATAAAACATTAAAAGTTTTATTTAGCCTGATGACAAGCAGAGTTCCAGCGTTGTGTCTCTGTGAGAGGATTTTTAGTGGCTGTGAAAAGAGAGATGAAGTGAGCACTATCAGGCCATGTACAGGCTTCAGCTGTTGGGTATTTATTTGTCTTGACAAAGGCGGAGGTATTTACTGCCCACCTACTTAGATGTCCTTTAATCCAGCTCTTCAACACTCCTGTCGTTTCAGAGACACACATCCACCAGAACCACCAGGAATGGCAGGACAGAAAACGACCGGAGGATTTGGAGGATTTGGAATCATTAAAGTATCAGATTTAATCGGTTACATTTATAGAGGCTGACTGAAACTTACTCTTTCCAATATAATAAACTAACTGGTGAGTTTCCAAAATATGGAAGAAATTGGGCAGAGCATTGGTGTTCAAGTTACTGAAGTGGCATATATAGAGCCAGATAAAAGAGTAATATGAGTGTGATATTTAATTTAACCTCTTAAAAGTGTTGAGCTGCTAAACTATGACTTTTAACAGTCTAATTGACTAATAGAAAAACTCAAAAATAACTTCAGGAATAAGACTTGATCTCAAAGTGATTCATATGTTTTTTAAAGTTGTGTCTTAATACGTCATTGTCTATATCTGCTTGTCCTTGAAGGAGGTATATCTCTAGTGGTTATGAGGCAAGAGGCTGGGTGCAGTCTGGATATGCCACCAGTCCAACACAGAACCAACAACCATACACACACACACACCCCCGCACACACATCTAGGGATAATGAGCCTCAGACACAGCCTAACAGTGATGTTTTTGGACTGTGGGAGGAAACTGGAGAACCAGGGGAGAACCTGTGCATTCTTAGGGAGAACATGCAAACTCCAGGTCGTGTTTCAAACCAGAACCTTCTTGCTGTAATGCAATAGTACTACTAACTGCGTCACTGTGCAGCTCAAGAAACAGGAGTACCAGTTCAATCTTGATAAAATAAAATTTTGCAAAAATAGATGTTAAACTAAAAAGACAAGAGAAGAACTTTTTTAAAAGTGATCTACTTGTTACAAAACTAATCCTGCATTTCAGAACAAAAAGATAGTGTGATGATCTGGGGCTGCTTTGCTGCTTCAGAAACCCAGAAGAGTCACAGAAAATGAATGAATGGAACCATGAATTTTGGTCTTTACCAAGAAATCCTGAAGTAGAATCTCTGTCCATCAGTTTGACTTTAAGCAGTTGGGTATTGCAGCAGCAACCAGCAAGCTCACCTTTGAATAAATTAACTAGATTATTGACCAGTCATAGAACAAACCAATTTCTCCATACATTGTCAGTGCGCAGTGAATTTGTAGTGAAACAGGCAACACAGAGACACAAACTTAACCCCACTAGGATGAATCTCTTAACAAATTACACACAACAACATACAAAGTTGCAGAATTTATTTGCGAAAGTAGTTATTTACATATTTATACCCTTTGATTTTCAAATTAAATAAAGTGTGCTGAGAGCATTGTAAACAGTTAATCGCAGATGTCCGTCATTTATTTTGGCAGGCCTGCAAACACACAAACAATTGCTGTTAATGACATTTAATATGATTTTTGAGACCCAGATTCATAGTAAGTATTCAGTGTCCTGTGTGTTCTTATTCTCATACGGCCTCTGTTTGGTCCTTGGCCCTGCTGTCCTTCCTCCAGGCTCGGTACAGTTTTATACTCAGACTGGGCAGGTTATACAGCTCCTCAAGGTGGAAACGCTGCTGAAAGCGGCCCACAAAGCTGTTCTCCGGGTCCAGGCGGAAACGCATGGCCCACAGTATCTGAGTGCCGTCCTGACAGAGGTAGTCGAAGGTCTCCATGAGCTCATTCAGGTAAGGATGCGCATACACCACGTCAGCTGCCAGAATGTAGTCAAAACGATGTGTAGCACGAGGGAAACGCTCAGCCACGTTCTGACCCCAGATGAGCTCCATGACCTGGAGAGAGTCATTAAACCTATTAAGCAATTGATAGCCAAAAATGCATTTTTTACGATGAGTTTGAAGCTTTATTTTATTTGCACTAAAATATCAGAGTGATTTGATAGATTCCAAAATAGACTTTGAGTTTCATTTTACATTTGTTTTTATTTTCTCAAGTTGTAAATTAAACTTGCACTGGGTAATTTAACTGTGTTATAACTGTGTTAAAAATAAAATGTACCAGAGGGATGTATTTGCATCTGCCCTTGGTGTTGCGTGTAACATTGTACTGGAGGTTTCCCAGCACATCTGGCAGGTCTGTGGATGTCACTTTAGCACCTGAGAGACGGTGAAAAGTGTCAGAGAAAAGTAATTACAAGGTAAACTGTAAGCATGATCACATCCATGCAAATCCTCAGATTTTTATTGGAGTACCTAACAGACTGGAAACAATGGTGACAAGCCCAGTTCCGGCTCCCAGTTCAATCACATTCTTATGGGCCAGGTTGTATTTGTCTTGGTTGGTCTCCAGGAAATGGCACAGCACCATGGCCTGGTGGAGGACAATATACTTCTGGTTAATATGAGGGGTCATCAGCAAGAATATATCTGTGTGTTTAAACCTCAAACATTTAGTTTGGTGACATTCAGTGTGCTCCTGACTACTGAAGTGAGAAAACATGGTAAGATTGAACAGAAAAAACGTTCTTGTCACTATTTCAGAGACTTCATGACTTTAACTTTTTAACTACTATGGAAGGTGTGGAAGTACAAAACTTTTGCTCTTTAAGAAAAATATATTAGGCAAGATAATGTTTTACAGATAAAATAAAAATGAAGTCCTGGATTTTTAAATATATATTTTTGGACACATTAGTCTAAAATGCAGTTATTTGGAGACCAAAACACATTTTCTTCAGAATACACATTTGTGTTGACATCCTTTATTTTACAAAAAAAAAAGTCTTTTTGGGGAGTGAGTAATAAATTGGTTTCTTTTCCCAGAGATAAATATTACAGATTAATAATATGTGAACCGTTCTTTTAGAATAACTAAATATTTAGTTTTTGTCCTAACAGTTTACTGTACTGAGGATAAGATCTCACTGAGGGCCAGAGTACAGCTCCATAGAGGTCTGTGGATTCTTTGATCCGTATCTCCTGATCAGAGAAGATGTATCCCTCCCATGTCTCAGGACCGATGGCCGACGGGTGGAATTGCCGAGACATGATGGCTTTGGCCAGCTCTGCATCTTCAGTGACATCCTCTTTGGCATCTGTAAAGAAAAGTATCTTTGTTAAATTATTATAGTAAAACCACGATGCCATGATGACAAAAATGAACAAGAAAGAGAGGAATAGACATGCTCACAGTCAAATAACACAGGATGAGAAGAGTGCAAGTAATCACATTAGCAGTGACTGAATTTGTTGGTATCCATTTTCATGCATTTTACAAGTAATACAAATTTGCTATGTGATTTGCTGACTCGTAAAACCTTTTTGAGGATAAACTGTGTAACATCCTGTACAAGCCTTTTTGTTTGTTCCTGCAGGTTAAAATCTCCTGCTTAGTGTTATACAGTACCTTCCAAAAGTAAGGTAGATTTCTGTGCATTAGGTAAGTTTGTCTTTCAACATTTCAAGTGATGTATGTCAGATAAAAGATGTGCAAAAGTACCACAAACTTTAATCAGGAAAACCACAGCGATGTGTTTTTTCTTGACTTTTTTCTGTAACGTTTGACTCTTTTCTCTGTGAATCACACAGAGGCTTGTCATCTCCCTCTGAGCTGCGTTGGCTGCATGAGAGCGTTGACATGAGAGCATCCAACCCACAACTTTGCGTTATGCAATGCTGGTTTAGATAAAAGGTCAGGAAAGCCCACTGTGACAATGCCAAGCTTGTGGAGTGCTTACACGGTTTTAAACCCTCTTTCTGTTTTCACTTCACACAGAGATGATTGCAGAAAATTCCAGCTTCAGCACAACTGCCTCTCCAGAAAGAACCACTCGTAGTTCATTTACAGCATATGAAGTGGGACTAGACAGAGAGTAAATAAACAAAGGGTTCTGAACACAAGTCCAAATTCTTACCGCCTTGTTTGGTGCTGGAGTCCTCCGTGGCTTTGGGCTGCCGAGCGTCCATGTCTGAAGGAAGAAAAGCACACCCTAAACAGGACATGTTACTGTGCACGAGCCAACCACAGTAGGTGTCTTGTGGTCAAAGGTGAAGCCCTTTCAGATGTGGGTCACTGTGGATGCTGATCTCAAAGGGGCTGTTATTGCTAACCCTCTGTGGTTTTCGGTTACACGCAAACGCAGTGTTTAAAATGTCCTCGTCCGACAATCCCATTCGGAGCCTCAGATCCTGCCCATATTTCAAGTTCCCTCCGGTCAAGCTTAAAGCTCTGTCTAAAGCAGAAAGCTGACTGACAGCAGCAGCTGCTGCACTGTTGTTGGACAGGACAGATGGGTGGCGGCATGTTTTGATTATAAGGGACTGAATGAAATATTTTTTTTTTTTAAATATTCTCCTTAATTTTTACATCAGGGATGGAGCTTGTGGTTATTTATTCTTTACTTAAAAACCTGTTTCTGTTTATATAAGCATTTTGTTTTACATAAAGAGATGTGTCTGACTGTAAATGTTGTGTTTTAGGTGGATATATAATGAGGTTAGATGAGTATGATGCATTAGACTTGAACTTTTGTTAGTGTTGATATAGCAGAAAAAGAAATGACATCTGACACATACTTAGGGAAAAATATTTTTTTTAATGCAGAGTAACATTTCTCTCATATCTCCAAATTAGTAAAAATATTCCCACTAGTTTCAGTGTTTATAAAAAAAACATAATGCATATTACAGAAAACTCTCAGTTCGTTTATTTTCAGAAATTTTCAGTTGGTTTCACATTGAGTATCACATTTAGAACATTTATGTAAAAGTTGAGCATCTTAAAGCTTCTTTCCTCTTCCTCTTGTGCGTTTTCCTCCTCGGCCTCGTCTGTTGGCCTCAAACACAGATCGGGCTGTAACCATCGCAACGGCCCTCCCTTCGTCGCTGTCTTCACTGGAGCTGCTGCTGCTCTTCCTGCTGGCCTTCTGAGGTAGTTTTTTAGTAGACTGGTGAGCAGCTGTTGCTGTGAAGGATTCCTGACCTGGACTACAGAAATCCCTGAGGGATGTAAAAGGAGATTCAGAATTCGTCTTTGGAGCTAAGAAACCTCCACCTGCGACAGGGGGCTCCTCTTCTTTCTGTCCTTCTGTGTTTTTTAGATTTCCTTTCCTGGATTTGGATGGGGAAGGCAGTTCTTCTTCGCTACTTTCACCTTCCCCTCCTTCCCTCTCCTTTCTCTTCATGCAGGTGACAGCTCGGCGGAGTCTCTGGCTGCGGATCGCCTGCTTTTCCTGCTGCTCCAAGCGGAAGAATGAGTCTATTCGGAGCTGAGTCTGCAGTGAAAAAGAGCAACAGAAAAACGCAAGAGTTTTTTTTAATACATTCTTTAACTTCATCCCTTACAATATATAAGATATATTTACATATTAAAATGTCAGTTTTATTGATCAAAAGCAAGTCTGTTTATTTTTTTAGTAAAACACAGGAAATTTATTATTTTTCTATTTGGGTTCTTTGTCAGAGTCCAAGAGAAAAAAAAATAGCATCAATGTTGATTCCTAATTTTTGTGCAAATAGGTTTTTGCTTATATGTACATTTACAGTAAATTTACAATACATCAGAGCATATTGCTACCTAATGGAAAACAATATTTTTATTGATTTTAAAATAGTTGAGATCTGAATGGGAAAGAAAATTCCACAAAATGTTGCAGGAAAATATGCATTATGCAAAATGCATTTCAAAACTTAAAAATGTCAAAATTAAATATTTCTTTTGAATTATTTATTACTTTTAAAAACTGTTATTTATGACAGTAAATTTATCATTTTTAGCCCTTTAAGCTTTTGGCCCTTTTTAATTCCCTCTCAGCTATTTAACCTTACAACCATTGGAATTACCTTTAGCCCCGTCTAGACGGCAAATAGGACAATCTGCTACTTAAGGAGTCGATTCTTAGCTTCATTGATCCTGTAAAGCAGGATCAATGAAGGAGTTGTAAACTTTGTTCAAAGTTTAAGCACAACTTAATCATTAGTTATATAAACCCTTCTTATAGTTTCAGAAAGTAGTAGCACGAGTGTTGGTCTCATGTCATATCAGCAGAAACAGCTACAGTACATTACTGATGATAAAGCAATCAAACATGGTGGTAACCCCGTCAAGGTGGGTAAAGCCTCTCAGATACCTGCTGGTTGTTGAGCTGTTTGATCACAGGTTGGAGAGTCTCCTCCGTCTTTCTGCTGCTCCAGCCAAAACGACTGAGACAGAACGTGACGAAGAGGTCAAAGAAATGATCACAAAGAAAACAGAAATACAAGGAGAAGTAGTTGTAATTGAGTTTTAAGGTCATATTAACAGCTATGAATAATAGTATAATAAATAACATTGATTACTAAAAACATTAAATATAAATAAACAAATAAAAATGGAAGTAATTAAATAGGTAATTAAGATCATAAGTAACTTAAATGAGATTTGTTACATAAATTTAAAAAAAACAAAAAAAAACACACTTTACAAGGTATTATCTTATTAAAAAATGTTCCATTGCAACTTTACTGTAAAACGGCTGCAGAAACAAAAGGATATTCTTTGATCATGTCGAGTTGGGGGCGGCCCCAGCTGAAGGAGGCCTGGGACGGATCAACAGCAGGCTGAAGGTAAGCCTGAGCCACCGCAGGGTTGGGGAAGCCAGGCTGAAGTTTCAGTTCCCTCAGCTTCTTCTTCACCTTCGTATCTCTGGGATTATCAGTCAGACGCTTCTTCTCCTGAGCCTCACACCACCAATTACTACAGGGACAAAAATGGAGAATATAGTTGCTCTTAAATATAAATGTGTTCCTGCACTTTGTTAAAGCTAAAAATAAAAAATAAAAAAACAAACCTAAGCTGTATTAGTGGCTCCAGTCCTGGCCCTGGAAACTCATTCAGTATCTCCATGCCAGTAACATATCCCACTCCTGCAACACCCTCTGTGTAGTCACTTCCAAGCAGATAAGCCAGATTGATCATCTTTGTTCTGTCCAGACCTGGCAAAGACAGGCGCCATCACACTTCATCAGGAGAAGGAACACTGATAGATTATCTATCTTTACCCAAAAAATAGTTACATTCTCTAATGTGTTCATTAGCTCATCAATTTAATCTCTGCTATTCCACTATTCTTTCACTTTAGGCTCTAGCCAAAACACAGCCCAAAATGGCAGCAGCCACTGACCTAACTGGCTCTGCAGATCGCTGTACTGGTAGTGCTCAACATATTTGTTCTGGCTGAAGAAGTTCCTGTAAACGTGTCGTCCTCCAAACAGCCACACGTCAGAGTCGTCTGTGATGGTTCCGTTTGTCTGGTCGGCGCGGTCCAACGCCGCGCACTGAGCCTCGGCCTCCATGGGAGCCACCAAAAACGGCACGCCAAACAACCGCAGCAGCTCCTGCGTTCAAAACACTCATCAATTTACAAAGCAAAACAAAGAATAAAAAAATAAAACCACACAGACTGGCAAATGCTTCAGGGTTTATAGTTGCTCATCATAGAAACTGGGCAGTACTGAGGGACAAACGTGCCATAATCCAAAATAAATGATGAATTATTTTTTAGATAAAAACTATAATAAATACATGAAACTAAGTTATGACGTAGGTATAACCACAATTAAGTCAAATGCAAAGTAATTTAGTCATTATCTTTTAAAATCGTATAGAGTTATTTCAGAATTTAATTATTTTAGATTGTCTGTGCTGCAGTCAATTGTATGGTAATAATAATAAACTGCAACTATGACTCATTAAATGCACCACAGCATCTAATTGATTAACCCCTTAGCCAATTAAACAACCCATAGGTCTCATCAGCACTTTTAGCCCCGCCCCTCTAACTTTGATGGGTGAGGCTGACCAATAAAAAATGAATGAGAAAAATAAATATTTTATGTACGGTAGGTTTTCCCAATTACATTTAAACATTAGCTTAAAATGTAAATACAATTTAAATAACTACAGAAACATTTGTTATTTATTCAATGTATGTATTTCCAGTGTTATTTAAATAAATATATACAACAGTTGCTGCAGGACTTTATCTACTGTATTGCAACACTTGTGGCTCTTGACAGTACTGCAGGATGACACCATCATTTTAACACATTTAGTTTCTACTTAAATGCTTATCTGATACCTTAATGTCGCTGTTGTTATTTACCATAACTCTCAGAGTGTGTGCTTTTATGATTACAGCAATGCGTTTCTCTAGGGAGCTTTTGTTGTCATGTGAGGAATCCCTTTGCTCTTAGCAGCTCATTATCAAAACAGCTGAAAGGATTAATGAAGACCCTCCACTCTGACAGGTATACACCAGTGCTGATTTTATGATACAGTTAGTACAGGCGAATTCTGATGATAAACACAGATACGAGCATGCTGCTGTGTCAACTGAACATACTGTAAATAAAAATCACAGCAACGAACGCAAGTCAAGCTGTGTGTTTTGGCAAATGCAGCACAGAGAAATGCCCCCTCCCTCACTGAGCTCCTGCACCTGCTGTGAATGATCAGCTGTCAGGTCACCATCACAGAATATTAAAATTCATAAGCGTAAGTCAGATTGCTTAAGGAGCGTTTGCTCGCCGTTAGACCGGATCTGATTACACAGCTCGTTTCGTTCACCTGGCTCTCCAGGTACATCTGCCCCGTGACTGTGTTCGCCATCCGCTCCTGCTGCTGCTTCTGCTCCCTCAGGTTGCTCTGCTCCAGCTGCAGCGAGCTCTCCAGAGCCTCCAGCTCGTCCTGCAGCACAACAAACAAGTTACTCTACAAGCACACTGACCTGCTGACCAGGTTCATCTGAAATACAACCAAGTAGTTCAGATACCACCTAAAGATGTTGGCGCTAAAGTTATGACAGCAAGGAAATATTTAGATAGAGCTACTTTGCTGCAGCACACAATCTTAGAGCTCTAAACTCATTTTGAAGAGAGCAAGCTTTTCATCTTTAAGAGATTTCAAATGTCTGCCTTGCCACTTGTCAAAAGATAACGTCACTAAAGTACTAAATATACTCTCAGGGATTTATAATAGGGAGAAACAAATGTTAGGGCGGAGGATTTGTTTTGGAAATTAAACGGCATCGGAAACCGGCTGCATTAGACTAGAAATACTATTTTGGTTGTTGGAAATGTTCCCTATTTAAGATTGAAGGTGTCTAAACAACTTAAAGGTGTTTATATTAAGCCTTTGTCATAATCATCATTTAAATTGTGAATTACATCAACCAATTGACACTTAAAGTAGCAGGAGGCTAGTTAAAATATAAGCAAAAATATTTTAACTAGCCTAGGTAAAAAAATATAAAAAATTGTTTTAGCTTATTACAGTACGAGACGAAAAGTTTCTGGTTTGATGGAGAACTACTAACCATGTCGAGGTGTTCCCACTCGTTGTTTTCTGCTGTTGGTTTGGATTCCATGTCGTCCTTCACCTCTTTTTCCTGAGCTTTCCTCTGCTCTCCCTCCTCCTCATCCTCCTTGTCTGAGCTCAGAGCTGGATGACCAACAACCTGAGTCAAACCTTCCTCAGACTCTTCTTCAGTTTTTGTCTGATCTTCCTGGACCTCTTCTAAAATCCTCTTTTCTCCTGCTGAATCATTTGCATCCTCCTGCTTAAATTCTTCCTCGGACACCTCAATGAAGCTCTCTGTGAAACACAACCATTTTAAATTCGGATGATAAAACAAACAGTTGAGTCTATAAATTATTGTAACTTTACCTTCTGAGTCGCTTTCCTGCTGGCTGTTCCCTGACTTTACGTCGTCTCCGTCGGCTTTTGCCAGGTCAGCGGTGAGTCCACGCTTGCTCTTATCTAGGAGTCTCTGCTCCGTCTCTGCGCTGGCCTGTTTCCCACTTGGAAGCGAAGGAGAGCTGATGAATAACTCCTGATTGGATTGAGAAGCGTGCAGCTTGTGCTCAGGTTCTCTCGGCTCCAGCTCTTTTTGTTTCTCCCCTTCCCTGACGCGCTCCACCTCTGACTCCATCGCTGTTGTGGGACTTTGTCGAAGTGCCGCAGAGCGAAAAGCTTTATTTTTCTCTCCAATCACTTCCTCCAGATCATCTTCAGAGCTACTGCCCAGAAAACTGTCTTCGATGTGTGAACTTTGGCATGTGGCGCTTTGACTGAAGTCCGACTCTTCCTTAAGGGAAGGCTTTGTCTCCTCATCGGAGCTACTGATCACCACTCGCCGCGAAGGACGCTTGGGACTTGTCTGCAGTTTGGACGGTGAGACACTTACTTCATCCTCAGTTAATGCCTGCTGGATTGCGAGGAGTGTCCGTGGAGACACTTTGCCATCCTTGCTATCTGGATTCAGCTTCTCTTCATCTGAGCTGTCACTCATAGCAGCCTGGATTGCCTTGAGTGTCCGAGGCGAAGGCGGAGATGTGTCTGGCTGTGATGGTTTTGATACAGGTGGGTTGACGGCATCTGAGCAGGTAGGTCGTACATCCTCTTCTTCGTCGCCTTCTTCTTCAGTGATGGGTCGCCAGAGAGGCTCGGGTTTGTCAGCTTTCCTCTTTCTAGAACTTGTCCAGGGTGCAGCTGCAGGTTGGCTCTGTAAGGCTGGTTCGGTTTTTTTGGAGCCTGTAGGTGAAGAAAGTAAAGAGTTGATTTTTACAGAAATTAAGACATTAAAGTAAATAAGCCCTTTTTTGCTTCACTCAACATCAGTACAGTGTAGACAGATCTGTTGATTATTTTTTCAGTTAACCAATTAATAATTGGACAGCAAAAGGTACCAAATAGGAGAATTTTTACAGAATTTGAACCAGGTGAATCTAAAACTTTAACACTTGAGGAGTAGAAAATATTTACAGACAAAGAAAGGTTTTTATGTAAAAGGCTAAATGTACATTTTTTAAACAGTTTTGGCTTAATTACTACTCAGAGAATGTTGTGTTTTTTCAGCAAATTGAATATTTTATTTAGTGTATGCCAATTAACAATTGAGCAATTACTAAATTAATTGACGATTTTGTCAATAATCGATTCAACACGATTAATTGTTTCAGTTCTACGGGAAAGTACAACAGTTATATCTAACTAAATCTAAAACTGGCCACGGAGCCAAAGAAATTTACAGATTTAGACCCTGATCCTTAAAAGAAATTTAAATGTGAGCTAGTATAAAAAACATTAAGATATGCTTCTATCGAGAATCAGATGTTGTGCATATACTGTATATTATCAACATAATGCTACATCTGCCTCACCTTTTATAAGTATATAGTGCGAGTTGTCTTCTGAAACCAGCCGCTTTGACTCCACGCTGCGATTCTGCTGATCCTCATCCTGCTGACCGAGTTGTGGAGCGCTGCCGGCACTGCACTGGCTCATCTCCTTCTCAACTCCCTCCAGACGCTGGTTCAGCCGGTTCCTCTGCAGCAGGCCAGCCAGTTGGTACTGCGAAAAGTCTCCGGAACGCTAGAAGAGAAGAAAAAAAAAAAAGGAGTTAGCACTGGAAAGAAGAGAGGAGAGTGGAGTGTGTTTGAGGCTTAAATGTACCTCAGGAGGTTTGTTAAACATGGTCCGACGTCTTTTGCAAAATTCTTTCATCTCTTTGAGTATCTCGTGTTTCATCTCAGGAGGCAGGCTGGTAAAATCCTCTGAGTTTATGTCCACCGAGTTTGGATTCTCATACAGTTCTTCCTGAAACAAAATTAGGAATCTGGCTTTGAAGGCGAGTTGTCAAAGAAAAAAAGTTTTACATTTATTTGGGAGGTGACATGCAAAACAGAAAGAAAAGGTAGCCAAAGTACATTTTGGAACTACTTCTCACAATAATGTTTAACAGTTAGACGGTCTCTTAAAAAGATCCCAAGAAATTAAACTAGAAAACTCTTTATTAAATGTATTGTAACGTAAAAGTATTGTAATTTGGGTCAGAATAATCTGTACGTGATGGCCGCTGGATAGACTGAAATAAATTGGATTCATTTGAAGTTAACTGAACTTATTTCTGTAGCAAAGTGCCTTGAGATTTAAATCTCAACATTTTTAAATTTTTATTAATGCCTTTATTTTTACCTGGTATGTTTCAACCATTTCGTCACTGTCTTTCCCCTCCTCATCCTCTTCTGAGCTGCAAGGAGAAAAAAAAAATTATTCATCTGTCATGACTACATATTACTATCTAAACCAAAGTATACATTTATGACAGTCCTGTTTTTGATTGAAAGCTAATTAGGATATTTTTTTAAATGACACTAATAATTATTTAACCATCTTCAATTAATTTGTCCTTTTGTTTCTAAATCCATCAACACTATTCAGTAGTCAGTTCTTCTAAAGTAATAAGTTGCATGTTATTTACTTTCTCATACACTCAGTGCCTTGGTGTATTTATACTTAGGTTAAATTACATACCAGATGAGAAATGCTAATTAGATGACTACTTAAGCAGCTGGTTCCTCTACATTTTCTTTAAGGGTTTCAGAGTAAAGTGGCTACTCTTTAGATTACTTTTTTCCTAACACGACACAACAATTCACAAAGTGTCCGTTGATCACATCAAACCCCAATAGATTACTCATAAAATAAGCAAATGTTCAGGGTGTAATAAATTATTTAACTGGACAGCAATAACACTTCTTGACTCTGACCTGCTTCTTTCCTTTTCCTCTGTGGGTGGAAGGGCGGGTAGGACATACATGTCGTCCACTTCGTTTCTTTTCACACTGGAGAGGCTTGGTAGAGGGTCCTTACTGTGGAATATTTCAGACAAAAACGGTAAGACTACAGTAAAGAACATAGCAGATAGAGTATATACAAAATGAAAAACTGTTGATTTTCATCACCTCCCCACCATTCTGCCTCCTCCTACTGCTCACCTGTGATCTCCAAGTGCAGCTTTGATAGCTTGTCTCTTCAGAAAGGTCTTCAGAAGTTTCTCATTGGTCTGTTTGGACTGAGTGGTCAGCTCCTCTTTCCTCTGCCTCCTCAGAGCCTGCAAAAGAAGAGTGTTTGTAAACGGACAGTTCAGTAGCTGTATTTATTACACCCTTAACAGTAATCATCTGAGCTGGTCTCACCAGGGTCTGCTTCTTCAGCATAGGAGCATCTCCATCGAACACAAACACCGGTCTAATGCGAAAAAAGAGCAGCTTACAGATGCGGTTGAACAGAGTGAGGAGGTGGGCGTTCTGGACGCTGTTGCCTTCACGGTCCCTCACCCCCTTCACTGCCTGGTTCAGCCATATACTGATGTCTGAGGAGCGCTGGTTAAGGTCATCTTTATGACGCAACATTAGTCGGAATCAATTAATGCGTTACAGAGATTAAGGAAACAACATCTCAAAAACTAGTACGAATAAATAGATCAAATTAAAGGTTAGGATACCAACAGCAAGAATCTTTCCTTCCAGTGTCTCGGGGTTGGTGGGTTTTCCTGTTGTCTCCAGGAGTCTCCAAAGTCCATGCACTCCCATAATAACAACTCAAAGCACACACCCTATAAAAGTAAAGTGCACAATGGTGGACTTACCAAGACTTCAGGCAATTTTAACAGTGAAATAAGGCAAATGGAACCAACATGTTTTTGCAGCACTTCTTCACTCCGTGAAGCAACTCCGACGAGACACGAAGGTTCCGCTATTCAGCAACGCGGAGTATGTCGTCAAGTTATCTGATACTGCGCTGCCTTATTTAGTAAATAAAGCAACTTGTGATCGTCGTAAAAAAAACACAACAATTTTTAGTTTTCTGGTTTGATCGAGAGAATCTTCCGTTAATCCAGTTTTATTGAGATTAAAATATTGTTTTGACAGGAAGTTTTGACAGGAAGTCCAAGCTCGGGGAAGAAAACTCTGTGCGCTCACGAAAGGCCAACCGTGTCCGGGTGGCAAAACAAACAGCTGGCAAAACTGGAGAACCGAGGAGGGGGTCAAATTCATTTTTACCTGGTATGTTAGAACATAATATTTCCATTTTAAGGCTTCGGATTTAAGTCGCAGTAAATATTTCTGATAAACTCTCTTAGTAAAGAAGAGCTGACTGCTGCAGGTAGTGCTGACAAAGTTCTGACTTTTGCTAACACCTAGCTCAACAACTAGCTTCCCTTATCATGTGACCTTATCAGCACCCAGCTGATAAAAGGTGAACTGTGAGCAACGTATTTCTAACATAAACAAAAAGTGTTGTAATTGTTGCCAAATAACTGCTATCTCTCCTGTGAATTACAACAGAATCACCGGGTTTAAGCTAAAGTTGCGTCTCCTCCGCCGCCATGGCTGCTGCAGCAGTTGTAAGAGGTACGCAGCATATTCGTTTATCCTTCTTCTTCTTTTTTAAAATAAAACGGCATCATCCATACAGCTAATGTCAAGCTTTAGCTGTAAAACATCCAGTGTTTTTTAAAGCTAGACTATGAACAGGTTCCTGAAAACTGTGCTTTGGTCCATCAATTAATGTTTATTCAATGCTTAACAGTGACGAGGACCCTTTGTGTTGTGTTGCCCTGATTGGTATAAAGTCCCACTGTTTTGTCCTGTTACGTGCCTAAGACTGACGTACGTTGCAAATTGGTGCAGTTTAAGTAAGTTTAGCTGAATATATCTGCTTCACACAATATTGTTTGGAAATTATGTTGATGTATAATAATAGGATTGCAACATACATTTTAAAATTGATCTTAAAATGGATTTGTGTCTTGAGAAGAAAACAAGAACATGTAGTAGAAAATAGTAGTAAAATAATAGCAATCAGAATATGTTGTGATGGTTTACAGACCCTATAACCCAGCTCATTCAGAAAAGGCAGTAAGACAGTACATGTTACACACTGCATTGGACACATCAATAAACATAATTGATTTTTAGGCAGAAGTGTTTAAAAATAGCTGCTCTCACTTTTTTATTTGTATATTTCTAGGTTCTGCCACTGTGCCTATTCGAGGACCCGGCGATGGCATGGAAACCGAAAAACCACCTGTCACACTGGAGGTCATCACTGACTCCCCGTCACCGTTTTTATCTGACGTTCCTCGCCTTAAAGTGGCAAGCCCAAAGCACAGCCCAAAATCGCCACATGTCACAGCCCCCACTACCCCACAGCCTCTCGGCGTGCTTCACCTAGGCAAAGTGAATAGAGAGGCGTGTACAGAAGTGGAAGCCGTGAGGATTATTGTGCCCAGAGCTGCTATCACCCGGAGTAGCCGGGCGGGACCCACTGAGGGGAAAGGCGAGGCAGGGCAGCAGGCCGAGGAGCAGGGCTCTCCTCCGCTTGTGGACGACTGGAGAGGACAGCTAGAGAAGCTGCAGAACTCTGAACGCCGGCTGCTGCAAGACAAAGAGGGCCTTTCGAATCAAATCCGTGTGCAGACAGAGGTAAGGGCTTAGTGTTTACACTGAAAGTCAGACAGATTTCAGTGTAAAAACAATCTTCAGAGAGTAATTATGTTACATTATAGTTATCTGTAATGATGATTCCTTTTATTTATTGTATCTTAAGTATGTCAGTGTTTATGTATAATTTGAGTATAAAACAACTTTACATTTATTTTAATCTTGTTTCTAAACTGTGTGGCAGGTAAACCGCGAACTGAAAAAGCTGTTGGTAGCCTCGGTAGGTGATGACCTCGAGTACCAGTTTGAGCGTCTTGCACGAGAGAAAAACCAGCTCATTCTGGAGAACGAGGCTTTAGGCCGAAGCCTTTCACACACCGCGGAGCAGCTGGAACGTATGAGTATCCAGTGTGACGTCTGGAGGAGCAAGTTCCTCGCCAGCAGGTGGGAAATGCTCCACTTAATTTTGACTTCATTTTAAATGGTTGACAAGTTTAAGATTGTCTTTTTAGTTTCGAAGGCAGTGACATTTACAATCAAAAGAAGGACAATTTCAATTAAAAAAACATGCTTCATAAACACTACATAACCATCATATTGATATGTATTAAAATAATGTTACTTTAGAGTCATGGCAGAGGAACTGACAAACGCCAGAGCCGCTCTGCAGAGGCAGATCAGGGAGGCCCAAGGAGCGATTCAGGACCTGCTGTTGGAGCGAGAGGAGTTCTCCAGAGACATGGTGCTCAGTCACAGGTAACACCACACTGATCAATAATTACTGACTCCTTTCAAATGTCCAAGTTGAGTCTTAAGAAGCACTCAGTTTCTGTAAAAGTGGGTCAGTCCTAAATGCTAATTAGTACGTTTAACAAAAGCATCCAACACTCCAAAACCTGCCCTAATTGTGCTAACACTGGGTTTCCTCCTATTAGGTTTGTCTTGTTATGTAAAAGCTAGTGACTACTTTTCTGTAGAAATTATTTTCTTTATCTGGTGAGGCTCCCCAAGGTTCAATGCCTGTTTTGTAACCCTGTTGTGCTACTGATTGAACTAGACAAACATGTTCATGTGTTTTTGTATGGACTTTTTATGTGTTTTTAATGTGCTGTTTACTAGACTAGAAGAAGCATCAGAGAAGCTTGTACAAGTGCTTCAGCTTGGATATTAAAGCTTTGGATTGATTTTAAAGTAACACTGTTCACATACAAAAGTTGTGAGCAGTCAGATGCCAGCATATCTAAAACTAGTTTCCCACTAGCTTCATTCTTGAAATTAAAACTTAATCTTATATTTCCTTTCATATGCATGTTAGTTTCATGTCTTTAATGCTTTTTGTGTTCCTGTAATAATTTTGCTCAGCTCTTTGACTACATCTATTACTGCTTTATGAATAACTGATTCATTCATTCTTGTTACATTGGTGCCTTTTAGAAGTGTTTTACACAACAAACATACAATTCATGGCCAATCGGTTAGAAAAAAAGGGATTTAGAGTTATTGTACTAGAGATGTTTGAAATGATTGGGGAGCTATTACGTTGTCTTTGTGTCCTCTTTGCGTTGCCAGGTCCCTGGAGCAGCTCCTGGTGTCTTTGCAGTGGGGCAGACAGCAGACTTATTATCCCAGTGCTCAGCCTCTCAGCATCGGAGAGCTGGCTGCAGCCAATCACAAGCTAGCAGATGCTATTAACTCTCATCTGTTGGGCAAAAACAACGCTAACAGCACTGTGTCGAAGGGCAGTAGTGCACCAGCCGAACATCTCTGCAGCACACCAGCAGAGAAGATGGCTGAGAAGGTATCAAGTTTATGTAAAATGTTACCTCTGTTTTTCTTTGCCTAATGTGTTTTGCTAGTTTTAGAATCTAACAACTGAACAATGTTTTTACTTTATTCTATTTTCTTGCTCTAGGTGTTGAAGGTTTTGAATCCAATCACTTGTTCAGAAAACAAGGCAGAACCTGCATTCAGTGACTCCACCTCCCCAAACTTTCTGAGCAGCAAGAAGAGCATCGGCAGGTTTCACCCTTACACCCGCTATGAGAACATAACCTTCAACTGCTGCGAACGCTGCACTGGGGACATCATAGTTCTATAAGTCATCCTCATTTGACACAAGGAGTACTAGTTTTTGTTTTTTGTATTTAAGAAAATAAAGATGGCAGACTGGAGCTGTAGCAGAAACCATGACTGTTTATTTGCTGTCATTTCAGTTTAACGGTTTTAAACTTGTTGCTCAACTTATTAAGCTCTTGGAAAACACCAAATAAGAGGCAAGTCTGGAATTCAGAAAGCATTCAACTCCATTGTAGACGGATATCTTTATCATGTTTATCGCTGAGATGTGAGGTGAGAGTCAGTCAGTGTTTCACTGGATGGGTTTATTAGTTGTAACTGGAACGTAATGCTGATGTGCATAGTGTTTTTATTTAACCAGTTTCTACTTTCACACTGCAGGGAGTAATTAGATGGGAACACAGATGACAGGAAGTCAGACATTAAAGAAGTATAGGTGCCTCTTTTAATTCAGGAGGGTCTTTTTCATTTATGATGGTTCTTTCTTTCAGATGCTGTAAAAGCATTAGTGAAAATTAATTGATGGTACTGTGATCAGTATTGTGCAGTTTTGTTTTTTTTAAAAAAACCCTGCTTGAATTTTACCGGTGTCAGATTCTATTTTTATCTTTTTATTTTTTGCTTAAAAGACACTATGAATTTACTTACATGATGCAGTATTTAAGAACAAAACAGACAGGCTCTGTAATATTAAGCTGTATTTCATCTGTATAGAAAACTTTACAGTAATGGGTATAATTTTATTTACTGTAAAACTGTCAAAATATTACTTGAGCATCTTGTTTTCTGTCAGACTAAAATAAAGACCAAAGAAGTTTCTACCTTTTAAAGAAATCATATTCTTGTCATTTGTACAGACAGAAAAAAACAACTGATCTTTGTTTTCACCCAGTGTGAAAACAAAGTGGATATTTGAACAGTTTCCGCACTTCTTACGTTTATACTTTCTAACACATGTCCATGTTAACAGCAGTTATTTCCTGTCACTCGTGCCACCACATCCTGGGCTTGTCTCCTGTTTTTCTTGCTTCCATTTGGCTTTTGAACGATGTACGCACTTTAGTTGCAGCTGGAGAACTTTTTCTGGTGCCGTTTTGTCCAGTCATTCTGTCATGATTGGATTTGTAAACAGTCTGGTTCTTAAATGTTTGCCCAGTGTCTTTTGCCTCAGATCTCACAAACACATCACCACTCTTTCTCAGTGCATGTTTTTTCACAATTCTGGGTCTGTCATTTGAAACCTCTGTTTGTGTCTGCCGTTGATAGAAGCCATCGTGTTTCCGCTTCGGCACAAACTGTAAGGCTTCTTCCCATTTCCCCGAATCTTTGATTGTCAGCATGATGCGAATCATCTGGTCCAGAGTCAAATTTTTGGCTCCCATTTCCCAATGAAGATACTCATCAAGTGGTAAGCGAGCTGTTGCTAGTTTCAGGCGCTTGGCGTTGGCTAGAGACAGTCCGGACTGGATGGACTTGTCCACCAGGGCTCCGATGATGTAGACCTTGGAGTGATCAAAGCTGCGCAGGACGTTGGGGGAGTCTGCAGTGAGGTAAACGAGCTGTTCCCTGGGGAACATATCAATATAATGTTGCTCAGTGCTGGTGATGAGCAGGCGGTCCCAGGTCTCTGCGCCGTATCGCTTCACTAGCTCCTTTTTGTAGAGGCTGTCTGGCTGCAAGTTGCAAAAGTGAAGGTGAAAGGGCTCTGTTGCACGCCGGTTCCACCCTTCCACCTCCATCAGCTGAGACACTGTGTTCTCTATCTCCCGCCTGGACATGTTGGATGCATAGCTCAAGTCAAAAACAATTGGTTGACCAAACCGCATTGCCTGAGCGGTTCTCCAGCCCAACAGTTTGTCCAGGGTGCGGTCCCAGAACTGGAGAAACATTGTGTTTTTCAGTCTGTGTCCATCTTGATCGCCTTCTTCTTCTTCACTGTTTTCCAACTCCTTTCTCTGCTTCATTGAAGCCTCTTTGTCAGCCTTTTTCTTCTGCTGCTTCTCCTTGCGGGCCTGTTTGTGACCCTCCTTGACAGCCAGGTACTTCAGGTACTTTTTACGGGAGGACTTGGTGGTGAGGCCTGCCAGCGTCTGTAAATCCTCCTCGGTCATTTCCTGAGGTACAAATTTCCCAGCTTGACGCCACATGGAAACCAGCTCACGAGTTGCCTCCAATGAGGAGCTGTCCTTCACATCATCACCTGCACTTTCCAGGTCATCATCATCATCCTCGGTTGTTTCCACTCCACGAGAAAGTTTTTGCTCCTGGAGTGCTGCTTGTGATCTCATTACAGACTTCCATTTGTCAAGATCTAGCGCTTCTTTTTCCTCGGATAGAACTCCTTTAATGTCGAGGCCATCCTTCTTCACAGTGTTACCTGTACAGAAGTGACTGACGAGGATGGGCTCTCTGTAAGGTCTGGTACCAAAGACTGGTTTGTTCTTGGTTGTCAAAAATGTCCTTTTCAATAGCAAATTACAGCATCTGGCTGAGAAGTGCCGCAGCATTGTAACAAAAACCGTTCACTCCCTCAGCAGGACCGTCAAAATCAGCTTTCTTTGCATGAGACACCCGAGCCAATAAATATCATTAGCGATATTATTTACCGCTATTTTTTCATCAAATGATCACAAAAAGCATCTTCATTCTGTTATACCTCATGGAATGAGAAATCCTCGCCCGCACATGCGTTTTCAGACTTCCTACAAGTAAAATTTGGTAGAAGGTCACGTTGTTACACGGTGTCACGTCATATTGTGTCGTACTAAAACGTGAGGAACGTTTTAGTTAAAGGAGAGAATAAAATCATATAGGCCTATTTATTAAAGTAAGGTATTGCCTTATGAAAAAAAAACAATTTATAACTCTTATTTAAAACTAAAACTCTGTTTAATATAATGCTTACATATATTTTAATTATTTTTGCACGTTTCTTGCGGGTAACTTAACCGGGTTTCACAACAACAATGTGACGCAATTTCCTGCTTTTGCCGACAGCAGTGAAGCTAACGTGTTAGCGTCTGAAAATGAGCTTCTTTTTACCAAAATTAACAACCAAAAAAGACATCGATGAAGTTATCAAAGCCGTCGCGGAGAAAGTTTTAGTTCTGAGGTTCGGGAGACACGATGACTCGGTTTGTCTCCAGCTCGACGAGATAGTAAGTGACTTTAACAACAAAACATCTGATCAGAAAATGCTGTTTGTTCATAATTTCTCACCTCTTGTGTTGTTGCAGCTGTCAAAAACCGCACACGATTTGAGTAACATGGCGTCCATCTATATCGTTGATGTAGACAAAGCTCCAATTTACACCAGATACTTTGACATCAGCTATATCCCATCCACTGTCTTCTTTTTTAACGGGCAGCACATGAAAGTCGATTATGGGTAAGTTCATGAAAAACATTTAATCAAAAATGCTTTATACAACGAACATTGGTAACAATTAGATCGGCAATTTAATTAACAACTAAGTTAATTCGACACAGAAGTCGTCATTGAGAAGAATTTAAAATACATTTTAGGTTATATTAGAAATATGCACAAAAATGAGAAAAGTGGGCTTATTTGTAGGTGTCTTTGTTTATCTGAGCACTTTCCAAACACCAAACGGACAGAACAAAGTCATTTAAAACAGATAAAACAATGAGGTAAAAAAAAAAAAAAACCTTTCATGAATGATAAGGACAATAGACAGTAGAAACAGTTATTCAAAGTAGTTGTAAGAGAAATAAAAAAAAACACCAATATTAAAAAAGGTAGAATTTTAGTTTGAACAAAAATCTGCATTTAATTTACAGAATTTATAATAGGGTTATTAAAAACCGCAATAAATCTAAAATTAATAGGGGAAGTAAAATGAAAATTCAAATCAATTTATAGACAGATAGAAAGTACAGTTAACTGCAGGGATAATGAACTTAAAATAAGGGAATGATTTAAGAATCAATCATTTCAACTCCAAAAATGTATCCAAACCAATAATATCATTCAGAATAGCTGAAATCTTAAATTTCTACTCAAACAAGTTAAAACTATGGATATTGGCTTTAAAAAATCCTGTCTAATTTTACATTATTTTCTGGTCATTGCTGTTTTCTTTGAATTGTGAGAATATTTCACAGCAAATACACTCACCAGCAACTTTATCAGGTACACCTGCTCAGTTGAGAATCATCCAATCACATTACAGCAGCTTAATGCATTTAGCCATTTAGATGTGGTACAGACAGTTTGCTGAAGTTCAAACTGATCAATCAAAATTAGTGAGAAAAGGGTTACTATATTGTTATTATAAAACAAAATAAAGGCAGTGCTAAAGGAAGCCAAGTACTAGTGAGGTGTACCTAATAAAGTGACAAGTGAGTATGCTTAGCTTATTTAAATATATATATATATATATATATATATATATATATATATATATACAGTACAGACCAAAAGTTTGAACACACCTTCTCATTGAATTCAATGAGAAGGTGAACTTTTGAAACTTTTGGTCTGTACTGTATATATATATAGCTACATCACAGTGGTGTTTATTATGTGTTTTTAATGTTCTTTCAGGTCTCCAGATCACACTAAATTTGTTGGCAGCTTTAAAACCAAGCAGGACTTCATAGACCTAATCGAGGTGATTTACCGAGGAGCCATGAGGGGGAAAATGATAGTCCAGAGTCCAATAGATCCTCAGAATATTCCAAAATATGATCTTCTCTACCATGGGATTTAGCATCTTCATGAGTGTCTCTGTCAAAACAACATCAAAGTGACATGTATTTTTCTTGACTGAGAAAATTGCCAAATTCTCCTGGCATTTAGCCACCTAGAAGTTGTGAAGAAGTTTTTATAAAAGTGTTCTAGATTTGAAACCATATTTTTGAAAACAACTACAGTGTGTTCTTTACGCTTATTTTATTTAAGACCTTATCTTTTTTTGCAACTACAATGTAACATAAATTTTGTAGGTAAGAACATAATTTTGTTTGTGGATGACCTTAGAGTCAGAAATTATGTTTCCCATGGAAAACTGCCACATACCTGCTGGAGAAACCGATGTTTATGTGAAATGTCAAAACCTTGTTCTGATAATAAAACCTGAAGCACCTCCAAAATCCTTTGTCTTCATGCTGATTGTCTTATTGGTTTTACATAAAATTTTGTGCTCAAAGCCAGTTAAAGGTGTGAGAGGTTGATTATCTTTTCTTCTGAATGCATCAAATGTCAGCAGGTTGTGTCCTTTTTATAGACTGTATCTTGGCCCCATGCTCAACACCTCATAAAAACAACACAAATTACTAGTTTTATTAAAAAACATGTGCATGATGTCCACTGACGTTTATATGACATATGGTCATTTTGAATAAATGCATTAAGTTCAATTATTAACTTAGCTAGTTCTAAGTATTAGAGACCTGGAAGACTGAATTGCACCTAACAATTTCTCATTTGAAAAAGTAAAATGTAATTTCACTTCGCCTATTTATAAAATAAACGCTTTTAAAAGGGAATTTCAATGTCAAATGAGTTCAATATTTTTAACAACTTTGACATTTCACAAGTTTCTATTTTCAAGTATGTCGCTTAATTTTTTCATTGAGGGTACTTAATGAAATTCTGAATGGAGCAAATAAACTTTACAAATGTGCCAAAGAAATTGATCTATGCAGAAATTATGTTTGAAGAAAAGTGATCGACATTAAAGCACCGCTTATTTTGAAAGTCACTTTCAACAGGAAGTGTCTACCTCATCTTGGCGGAAGTATTTGTTGCACAGAAATGGCAGCGACCTTGCTCAGCGTGTGGCGTTCCTAAAAATACAGTATTTTGCTGGTATTTCTAAAATGCCTATCTGTGAATCAAGCGAAATAAAAACTACGGTTTTTTAGTATCGGTTCGTACAAAATGATCTCCCTCATTAAGGCCGCTGTCGGCGGCTTGACGGTAATCTCCAGAACTCACGGTCTCCAGCAAGGTAACCAGGCTTGTGTTAACAGTGATGCATTTGGACTCTTGGAAATTCTCAATTACCGATTAATAAATGAAAATTAACAGAAATAGATCATATGAAGCACGCATGTCACAGCAATTGAGCTACATATCTGAAAAAGCTGGAAACCAAAAATTGATTCAGTGTTATTCTAACTCAAATTTAAATGCAAATTCAAACCTAAACCTCACCAAGACCTTCTGGGGGGGTTTGAGTCGCAGGTAATCACAATCTGTCGTTTTATCAAATTGCACTTTGTATTTACTCCACAGCTCCTCTTCACAGCTATTTGAAAATCTGCGCTGCTGGGCTGAAGACATTTCCAGTCATTCCAGACTACAGCAGTAAGCTTTTATCTGCTTCTTATTCATATGAGACTAATTTTGAGCACACAAGATATTGATAATTATGCACTACCTTCTACAGTTTGGTTGAAAATTATTCAGATGTCTGATTTTTCATGTAAACTTATTGTCATTCAACTAAGAAGTTTGTTACTAATGTGATAGAAGACACTCAGTCAAGAGGTCATAAAACAAAATAAAAGATGTTATATACATTTATGTCAAAAGATATTTATCGCTTCCTCAGTAATTAATAGAAAAATCCTGGCATTACATGATTTAAGCTTCTTTATTCAAATTTCAAAAGTCTTATAGTTACTGACTAGATTTGTACACATGTTCACTGGTGTTTTTAACATTTTATCTAATTTAAGGCTCCCTCCACAGATTATCTGGTAATCATGTTGGAAAATTTTAAGCTGTCAGGGCGGTAAATAATTTGGAGCTTTGCTGTATGTGGTGCAGTAATTTTTATATGCCTTGTGTTCCACTTCATGGATGCAGGGTTTAGAGTTCCTCAGTTCATTTCTTGTCCCGCATCTTAATATTTTGTCCGTATTCCTCTCTTAAAGATGTTGTGCTGCCAGAGAAACCCAAACTGAAGTTTTTGAACAAGGTGCCCAACCTAAAAAAGGCCAAGAAAGAGAGAAAGAAGCTCCGGGATATCCAAGGACCGGCCAGGGCAGCAAATACCTTCACTTGTGGGCAGTATGCAATCGTTGTGAGTGCACTGATGTCTATTGATGATTTTCTGACAGCTGAAATTGCCTGTTACTGTACCACAGTACAATTTATTTATTTTTGGCATTTTTATAACATTTAATGTCACATTTCTCCATATGTTTTAACTTTATTTTCCACAATTAAACGGCTGAGTTTGAGCGTTAAATATCAAAGTAACGTTGCTGCTTTATATTTCAGGCTATGGGCGGAGGCTACCTGCACTGGGGTCATTTAGAGATGATCCGTCTAACAATTAACCGGAAGATAGATGCCCACACGACATTTGCCCGGTGGCGCATCAATGCCCCGTACAAGCCAATCACACGTAAAGGCCTTGGCCAACGCATGGGCGGCGGTAAAGGAGCCATCGACCACTACGTGACACCGGTCCGGTATGGACGTTTGATCGTGGAGCTGGGAGGAAAGGTGGAGCTGGGGGAGATTGAGCATGTCTTGACTGAAGTGGCCAAGAAGCTGCCCTTTCCTGCTAAGGTGAGGTCTGAGTGTGCTCTGTTCCAGTTGCTGTTTAAATACAAATGCAAAAAGAAACCAAACTGGGGTACATTTACAGCTGTACCCCAGCTGTAAATGTGCATTTCAGGCCCTGCTGAAAATGCCACCAACAGTTTTGTCCTCCGCAGCCTTACCCCGTTTCTCAAGTGTCTGTCTGTGTGTGAAATCAGATGTCTCTCCCTGCCTCCTTCCCTTTCTTTCTCTCTCTCTCTCTTTTTTTTTTTAAAAAAAGATAAGCTGCCCTAGCAACTTATCACCTGCTAGGGCAGATAATAAGTTCACATGCCCTAGCAGAATTTTCCATTTTTTTCAACATTTTCTGAGTATAAGAATGATGATACAAGAACTATTCTTTTCACATGGTTAGTGGTACATTGAAGTCATATATCATCAAATAATTGTTTGCTCTGTTTTAATTGTAATCACAACAGTAACTGCCTAGATGCCTCAGACCAAAACTTTCTATAACCTGGACATTTTCACCCAGCAAAGGGCTCATTAGTTTCTACATAGGGCTTTAAAAGTAACCATCTCACTGTTTGTCATTCAGTGCTGCACTGATTTTACTGAGACTCTGCCTCAATGGAAACTTGACAATTATCAGTGGATCAGTTAAACTGCTTGAATATTATTTAAAATGAAATATGGTATTAAAATTGATTGAACATTGCCAATAAGCAGTGTTTAAGCTCCATTTAAGAAGTGGAAAATGAAAGATTTTGTTAAAAACCAATCTGCAGTCAGGCAGCCCCACATAATTTCAATTGCTGGCCGAACAACTGCTCAGGATACAAAGAAAAACCCTTAAGTAATTTCAGCTGATGTACAGGATGCAGCTGCCTTCTTCCTTCCTCTGCAACCTCCATTTTCTGGCCTTTCCTCATTGGCATTGTCTCTAAGTGAAACAACTTTGCTGGTCTTGCTATTGTTTTGTACACATTTCTTTTCATCCTTATTTTTATTAGACACATTGAAAACAGAAAATACATCAGAAAAAAAACTGAATTCTGAGAACAAATGTATCTATTTGTTTTGTTTGTTTGTTTTTAACAAACAGTTAATATTCTCAGTATTGTAAGCCATCTTTTAACGTCACTAAAGTCAAAGTGATTGAAAACAACATTTTTGGTTTATTTTACAATTGGTTTTCACATAATAAAGCAATGCTTTGCCTTTATTATTTCAGGTAATGAGCCGAGAGAGTCTGGAAGAAATGCACAGAAAGCAGAAAGAGATGGAGGAGAACAACCAGAATCCCTGGACCTTCAAGCAGATAGCCCAAGGCAACATGATGGGCATCAGGAAGGTGCTTAGTCCATTTGACCTGCGCAACAATGGACGCTTTACAGGCAAATTTCACTTTCCGGGGAGAGTGTGAGGGACCTGGGGAACAGCCGCCATCATCCAGACCACATGTCTGAAGACTCGACCTGAATTTTTTTACTCCCTCACTTTCAGAAATGACTTTCTTTTTTCAATGACGCATTTTGTTGAGTCTCTTTTTGTTTGTTTTGCTTATGTAAACCAATGACTTGTGTTTATTACTATCGAGCTAATTGATTCTGACTCATAATCAACAAATAAAACATGGGATAAGTGAAAACAAATAACATCTCACTTAATTCATAGAAAAATACAAAGCTAATGAAAATATGAACAGATAGGTTAATCTGATTATTGATATGTTCGTGTGTTTTGTGGTAACTTTCATTCTATATTGCATATAAATAACAAAGAAAATGTTTTATTTTTTTTTTCCAAAAAAATATTTTTGCACAAATAGAGGTATATGAATGTAAGTAGATGTTTTTGATAGCTTAGCATAAAAATGTTACAAGTTCATAGTGCAGATATAAGCTGTTTCCTTGCATATCTGCAGTGAAATATCTGTTATAGCAAAAAAAAAAAATTAACCTGTATTTATCTACTTTGATTACTCCTTAAATATATTCAAATTATTATTCAATTAATGACGGCAAGTCAGTCCGAATCAGGTACTTTTGCCTTGTTTGTTAACCTCACTAATGAGTATTTCTCGGTTATTGGTGCTTCTTAAACATGATTTTAAATTTGTTTTTATCTTATAATGTTATTAGCTAATCAAAAATATACCTGGGTTGTTGCTTTAATTCTTTCATGTGTGGTTCAGGAATCTTTGAGTCGTTCAGGGGTGCCTACATGCCTACTCTCACAATGCACCACCTACTTTCACAAAGCTCCTTCTTGGAGCTGCAGTGTTCAGCTGAGCTTCCACCTTACAGAGCATTCATCCCCCACACTCCTTCAGACTAGCATTAGCACCAATTAAAACACCTGATGGAATTGCTGAAAAGGCTCTGCAATCGCCTCTTCAGCCAAAGATTTTAATGGTAAATGTAAATAACATTTCTCCAATTGAACCGATCAGAAGTCGGCAAGGCTGCTCGTAGAACCCTGCAGTGCGAAAAGGGCTTATGCAAATTACAACAGTTGTAAAGGGCATAATAGAAAGATGAGGTGCTGAAGGTGGAGCGTCAGAAAGAGTAGGAGGTTAAAGAAGCAGGTAAACTTAAGTAGTACTTCTTTTAAACTATGTTTGACATACAGCATTTTTATAACAAGTGGAGGTGACATAGTGCCTTGATTGTGTTATAAAACGGCACCGTGGGCCTGGAAAATACATAACACCCCTTTAAAACCATAAATCCAAGACAAATATGATTTGCCATTTAAGGGAGTGACAGAATATGAGGAAACGCTGTATGCAGACGCAGAGAAGCTTTTTATAGTAAAAACGCTTTTAAAGTTATTTGATGGTTTGAAAGATTTTGTGGTCATAGTATAGTTTCGACCCGTGTTTTGTCTTACAGGCGTCCTGTTGCCACATCTTAGCCTTGCAGGAGTATCATAAATTCGCACAGCGAAACGACTGTACTGCTTTTATATCCGTCAAGATCAGTAGATGTATATGAAGTATTTGATCATCTCATGCACGCCACAGTCGCCATAACGTGCTGCCTGGCAACCATGACTCTGGGTAAGACCACCCACTAATGACGCATGCGCTATGAGTCTAAACATTCGAAAACATCAGCGCGAAAACACAGGTCGATAGGTGATTATAACATATCGGTACCTTAGTTTTGAGATTTTGTTGCTCTTTTTCTGCTGTGTCGTTTGTGTCTTAAATCATATTTAGTCTAAACATATTGGTCAAAGTAATTTTCGACTTATTAATGCTATCTAAGGTTTAAGGCGTTGGTGGTTAGCTATTTAGCTAGCTGTTTCTGTACGGGTAACACTATGAAGCCGTCAAGAGGCTCAAAACGACCTCCAACAAAAGACCCCAACCCGAAAAAGAAAAAAGAAAAGGCGTCGGGATTTCCTGCAAAAGTGGTGAGACATTATAAACACACAACTGTTTTATATACTGATTTGTTTCGCGGGTAAATTTACTACAATCAGCCACTGTCATTTATTTTAGGATCAGGAGCAAGGTGATGATGCGAAGATCCCCCTCTCAAAACCACTTAAGAGGAGAAAAGGTAAAATCTGCTTCTTTACGCTACTGCTCAGATACAGGAGACAGATTTGTTGTTAATGTGATATTTCTTTGTTCTTGTTCCTAAAAGCTAAAGGAGATTCACCTTCAGCGTCAAAGAAAATGACCGTTCAGGACAGCTGGAGGCCGATGCCCCCGTCCACCATCAATGCTGTGGAGAACATATTGGACTTATCCATACTGTGAGTTTCACACTGGTAATGTTTCACTTTGCAAACTATTAAGCCTTTTTATAAATCATCTGATCATGAGGGTGTGTATTAGGACACCAAGATATTAGAAAACCATGCAGCGAAAATATTATTATCAAATACTGTGGTGACCATATCACTTGTAATAAATATACACATTCTGTTTTTTTTTTTTTGCTGATTTCTATCTCAAAATTAACTTCTCATTTAACCTGTCTCTGTTAAAAATTAAACAATGGTCAGTTCTGCATGCTGCATTTTTCATAGCAATGCTGCTATCGCAAGTTAAAGGTGTAAACATATTTACACTTATGAGACACTCACTGCAAGTTGGATTAAACTAGGGCTGCATCATATCAAGATACATAACTACCATGCTGTGGCTAAACAATGCAATATCAATTACAAACAACCCATATTTCCCTATCTCTTTTTCTTTGCTTATTCTAAGTATAGTATCCTGCTAAGTATCACATATAAGCAGTCAGTTGGAGTACAGTGCCCATTGATTGCAATGATGATTGCCATTTGATAGGCTGTGCAGCTCAAGCTTAAATCCATCTTCAGCAACTGTTACAAAAACTCATAGTGTAATAGAGCTAAATATAACAAATTAATGTTATCACTGCTTGCAATGACAAAATCACAAAGATCTTCATGGACTGCTTAGTTAAATAATTGCTATGCATGAAAAATGAAAATAACCCCTTATCTTTTTGTTGACAGAGCAACACTTGGTTTAAAGCGGGCAGGGAAGAAAGAGAGCCAGGAACATCTAAACATCATCAAAAATAAGTGAGTGTTTAACATTTCAGTCTAAATACATCAAATAAGTCATATGTGAAATGCACACCTTATGAATTTTTCATGTTTAAAGACAAATACAGGATTATTCAATTGCATTCTAATTTATTTCATCAAAGATTTATTTGCCTAAACTCTATTAGGGAGTTTCAGGTGGATGTGATATCAAAAGTAACTGAAATAAATAATTTGGTGACATTTGGGTTCCTATGTGGAAGATAAGAAACTTATCAAGCAGAAAGGTGCTGCTCCTGTGAGTTCATGTATCGCCTGTGAGATTCCAGTAAACACTGATAAACATGCATCAAGTTATTTCAAGGTATAGAATCCAGTGTGGTTGTGAGACGTCAGCCACTTCTGATGCAATCTGAATGATATGTTTTCTGCAAATTTTCCCAGGTTTTTAGCTCATTGTGCACAACTTAAGGTTCCAGTGCAGAAACGGGGAGATCTGATTCATTCATCTCAACGCCACCAGGAGGAGACCAAGAAGTCTGAGCTCGGAAAGAAGATGCTGAACTCCCTGAAGGTGAGAATCATGTTAACAAAATAAATCTAGACATGTTCAAAGTACGATTTGTTTGCTTTATCTTCAGTCTCCATAAGTAATTTCAGAGTCATGTTTTGGGTGTAGATTGATATGAATAAAAAAAATAGTTGCTTAACAAGATTGAAACTAAACATTTTTTCTGCTATCTGTTACCACATTTCACTGCCACAGCCACTGCTGAAGTCAAGAATGAAAAAACAGAAAAAGCAGCTTAAGCAGATGTTTCCTGTAGAGGTTAGAGCATACTTGTGGCAATGCCTCAGCTATTTTTCAACTGTGGTCGCCTTTCCTGTTAGTTCCACAAGAAAGTAATAGCTGCTGATATCTAGGTAATTTAAAGAAACAAAGCATGCTTTAAAGAATCATGAGGTAATAATTGACCCTTTAAATCTCAGTTGAGTCCCTGCTTTTGCTGCAAGAAAAGTTCTGACCAATGAAAAACTGCTTTTTCATTGCACTGTACAGAATCAAGTTGTACAGCTGATTCTGTACAATCAAGCTGATTCTGTAGGATTTGAGGTCGTAGCTTTGCTACGACCTCAAATCGGATGTGACCTCGGATGTGCCGAACTGTTTGTGCGGCACAGCCATCACATCCTGAATGTCACTTGGATTTAGAAAAAATTGGAGACCATGGCAACATCTTATTTTGTTTGTGTGTGAGGTTTGCTCAAGTCCCCACTGGCTTGTGTGTCAAATGCATGAACTCCAAGGACAGCATGTTCATTTCCTGCCTTGTGTCCTCCCCCTAACAGTCAGATGTCGGCCTTTTAGCAGTCATAATGTTCCTTCTGAGCTACACGTTTTAAAACATAATGTGTTTGTTTCACAGAATATGTATCTGTATTTTGGTTGTTCAGGAAGACTTGAAGGCTGTTGTCAGAGTTCTGGAAAGGACAGAGGAGCAGACGGTGTCTTTACAGCAGACATGCTCAAAGCTGAGAGATGAGTTGGAGGAAGAAGAAAAGAAAGCAAAACAGGTGAAAGCACAAAGAGTCATCATCCATATACACTATTTATTTAGATTTATGGCAACTTTGAGTATTGTATTCTTTAGTTTTGTTTTGTTTTAACCCATTCCAAAGCGTTCACCGTTTCTTTTAATTGAATGTTCGAACATTATGTCTTGTGTTCTAAGAAGTTTTCAGCATATTTTGAAAAAAACATTTCTTGGTTGCACACATTTCGAGCCTTCTACTTGAATGGGACATTTTAAAATCACAGTGATTATGAAAGAGATGAAGTGAATCACTGTTGTCTAAAACTTTAATGTTTCACATGCGGGCATTTAGAGCTTTCACTTCTGTTCAGAAGATCTCTCATGAAAACATGTCTAAAAGGTCTCATGAAAACAGGAAATCAACAAAAGATGGCTGAGATTTTGAGATCTGAGCTTGTGGTAAAAAACACTAATGTGAGCTCTTATTTTATACCTACCTGCAGATTTTAGAAATAAGTGATGAATGCGTTCTCAAGCTTCCGTCTCTTCTGCCACAAACAGAGGAAATCACATTAGAGGTGAGTTTTGAGGCTGTACAAAAAAAACCCTTTACTGTCTGTGTTTCTTTTATCTTGTTACTTCTTTAAATAACGTGAAATCGTCTGCATGTGCAGTTCCTATTGCAACATTCTTTTAAATCTCATTGCACATATTAACTTGTGAGAGTTGCATGCAATCATTTTGTGCAAATGCTATTTTAAGAAAACCCAGTCTTCGAGCACTACAGTGACCTCTGCATATTCTGTCTGTTTCAGTCTCGTTTACGGAAAATAATACCAGAGTGTGATTGTGAGACTACAGCACAGAAGCTGGGCATCATTCTGCAGAAACCAGCTACCACCCAGGATGCCCAGGTCCTATTACTGCAGGCACAGAAACATGCTGATCACCTCTTCCCCTCACTGAGCAGTGGTGCAACTTATGAAGATGAAGTAGAAACACATTTTTCGTAAAAGGTTTTTAATGCAGAAAATGGTTTTTCAGTTTTTTTTATTGGGTTGATTGTTGTGGTTAGATTTATCTTGCAAAAACAGCTGAACTGTTTTTGCTTTCTAACTTGTTTTTGCTTTCTGATCCATTTATTTCACAATTATAATTGTTAGCTTTGAAACATAAGACATATTTGCCTTTCGTCTGTCCAGCCTTGCGCTACATTTATATACGTCACTAAAATGCCATATTGTTTTCAAATAAAGTTTCACTCTGCAATAGAAACAGAAGTCAAACGTGTTTCATTAAAAAAATGTGAGGTCTTTTGGTTTTTAAAATGTTTTTTTTATAAATGGCTTTTTTTAAATGGAAGCTTTTATGAGTCTACAGTGACGTAAGGAGATTGTATACCTTAATTTACACCTCTTAAGAAATAACTAATCTACTAGAGAAATGCATCTTTTGCACATCTAACTGTATAGAACCCAATGCAATCCAAATCTAAATAAGTTAAAATTATTCCAGTAAAATTCAGTTATATTGTCCTTTTCCAGATACGCGTATTCATTACCCACCAAAGTAGTCAAATCCAATTGATTATGTAATGACAGCTGATTTACTTTGCAGCAATCCCTCATTCTGAGTGAAGGAAGAGGTTTATTTGAAAGAAGAAAAGCGATGCCATTCTTAACCTGGCTTAATACAACTTGGGAACTTGCTAGTGATTAACTGGAAGTGAAAACAAAACAAAGGGGGAAAAAAACAAGGAAGCACTAATCCAGGAGTATTTTTTTGTTTAAAAGAAAACTAAGGCAAGCACAAGTAGTTAATGACCGTAATAGCTTTCTAGGTTAAGGCGAGAGACGGGAGAAAACCGGGAGCCGGTAATGGAGTTTGTTCAGAAAACTGACACAGAAGCATTGGGCTGAAAACAAGGAACAGAGAACTAAGAATCAGAGAATGGCAGGAGTAGTTGGAAATATTACAGATCAGAGAGTAGCAGGAGAAAGGAGTTTAAACTAGGATATACCTTAGTCTACAATGACAGTATGATTCTCTAAATTTACACTGATGACCAAATCAATGCCATCTAGAGTGAGTCAGTAGCTGTATAGTTTTTTTTAAATTTTTTAATAACTACTTGTTGAAAAAAATAAATTCACATTATCAGCTCCAAGGCAATTAAGGAGTTGCCAGCCTCCTCTGCATTTAAGAAGTTATAAGATGTAACCACTAGTTATGTGAACTGAAACTTTTTTTTCCAACTGAAAGTGTTAATTCAGCACAATATTATCACTTCTTTAAACATAGTTATGCTATGGTATTTCCTTTTAAGCACAACTGCATTCCAGCATAGTGATGTGATGCTGGTTGGAATCCATACAACTGTTTTCCTTGAGGCAAGATATTGACTTTGGTACTTTTGCCTCCATATCTTTTCCAAGTGTCACGAACATGCAGGCAAGATGCATCCTGAATTAATACCTAATCACGCCCCGGCCTCCTGCAAGCCTGAACACAGGCAGGAATGTGTCCTCTGATGAACAGACGCACCCCTAGCAGCTATTCCATAAGTCCTTTTACCTGATAAGTCATCTCCAAAAATAAATCCAACCTGGAGGAAATCTCCAATCACCAAAAGCAAGATTGACAAAAAGATTCATGTGGAAGAGTGACACTTTCTTCTCAAGTGAAGAGTGCTCCAATGCCTTGGGGCTGTTGCTGCAAATCCCCCGTTATCCTCACTAACCCAGATCGGATAACAGCCAGTAGGACTTATCCAGAAGATCTTGAAAATCAGGAATTTGAATTCAAGCAGAGGAGAACAAGATCCAACACAGAGCATTAAAACATCTACACACTTCTGTCAAAATGCCGGCTGTTTGTGGTGTAATAAAACACAAGAACATGAGAAATAATGAACTTTAATGTGATGTAGATTGTGTAAAGTTCAGTTGAAAAACAAGCAGATATGTTTGAGGGGAATGTTTAAAAAAATATTAAAACTACAATAACCTGATTAAACTAAATATTTATTGGTCTACATTATGTATTAATTTTGCATTCTGTCTTTCTGTGAACACATCTGTCATCAGCTATAGAGAATCTGATAAACCATAATTAAAGTCCATCTGTCAGGATTTTTTCACATTTGCTCCATTTCATCCTTTAGTTTACAAAGAGATTACAAATATCCAAAGGGCCTCATGGTGCAAAGGTATAAGCCAGGAGAAGGTTACAAAAAATAATCTAGAGAAATATGTATATATTGGGTTATAATTAAGATGGTCATCAATACCTGGAGAAAATGTGGAACAACAAGGACTGTAATAAAACTGGATCTTTCTAAATAACTAATAAAAAGACAATATAGAATCTGGTCAGATGCCTGAAAAGACCTTTACACTAATACTGAAGGAGTTGCAACAATTTCAAACTTATGCTGGTCAGATCCACATGTGACAACTCTCTTTTTATCCTCCATATGTCTGAACAGAGGTAAGACAGAAGTCTTTTGTTGAAAAATGTGGCATGGCCTGAGAAAACTAAATTAAATGTTGTAACTCGTATTAGGCAATTTTCTTTAATGACTCAGATGCTGATGACTGTGGGCAGAAAGGATCTATGTATTACAGTGAATCTGAAGAACTCTCAGACTGAAGACACCATTGCTGTATAACAGTTTTATGGAGATAATTTTCAGGGTTTTTATATTTTTATGATTTTGTGAATAATTCCTCTTTGCATCATCAACTCCAGAGGTTCCACAGAAATCCCCAGAATAAAACCAGCCTTCTTTATCAGGTTGCTGTTTTAGTCCCCGGCTCTGATGCTGCTACCCAACAGATGATGGAGAAGAAAGTGCAATCTCTACAACTGAATATATGCAGCATATTGCTGCAAGACTTTAAGGACTTAAACTTGCTCAGTAATGAAAGTTTGCTATGTTCCTTCTTGTAGACGCTTCACTGTTGAATCTCCAGTCCAGTCTGTTGTCCAGATGAACACCGAGGTATTTATATTCCTCAACCACCTCCATTTCTCCTCCCATGATTGAAATAGGGTCTGATCTAACCCTGTTTCTCCTGAAATCAAAACTCATTTCATTTGTTTTATTTACATTCAAGAGGAGATCCACCAGATCTCTTTACTCAGCTTCTTGTCCATCTCTGATACAAGATAAGATAAGATAAATCTTTATTGTCATTGTCACAAGGACAACAAAATTCAAAGGGTGCCATCAGTCGGTGCACATGCCCAAAAACAAAAAATAACTGTCTCACAATTCACACACAACACAAGAATCAACAAACAACTGGCAAAAAAAAAGTAAGAATAGCCACATTCTCACATACATCATCTCTGACACAACCAGAACCTGCAGTTAGAGGTGGCAGCATACCTCAAGACTGAATGCTAAAATAGAACAAAAAGGTGTTTTAAGAAAGTATATAGAGATATGCACACTTAAATAACCATGCTGTTGCATCTTTTTATCTCTAGTCAGATCGGGCTGCCTAGTTTAGCTGAAATGTATTTGGTATATTTATAAATGATGCTCTGCTCTTTGGTAAAATCAGTTTCCAGTCAATCTAAATTTATAGAAAGAATAATAAAGAATAATGAGAAGAAATAATAAAGAACTGTATTCAGCAGAAGCAGACAAAAAGAGAAGTTGTCTAGTTTAGGGAAATGATTTGGCAATACTGTTTTGAAATTAATTGCTTAAACTGAACTTGAGAAATGCGGCTGAATGTAGACTCTGTTTCCTTTTGTTAAAATCTACAAGTTGTTTCTTCTGATGTATCTATACAGACATGGAGGATGGATAAATATATTTTCACTTTTCTGTTAGCGTGAAAAAGACATTAACAACTTTTGACTGATGTAGAATATGATTGTGAGAGGAATTTATCCATTAGTTAATAATATTCTCACTCAAAAAGGAAAAAAATCTAATTTGATCCTTAAGGCTAAAGAATATTAAATATATATTATTGTATATTATATAAAGCATATATAACATGGTGGTGCCTTTCCATGAAATGCCTTGCAAATTTAATAAAAGCTTTTACCCCCCACCCCCCACCCCTTTTTTGCATATTATCTAAACTGGGCAAGGAGAACTTTAATCAGAGTGTCATACTTATTTTATTTTTATTTGTAAAAACTATTGTAATAAAAACATTTGCACAATTACAAACTACCTTGTTATAATCTGGAACATAAAGGTCCCAATCAAAAGCACTAAGTTTGTAGTTGGAGTATGGAAAAATTCTGGGGGTATTTAAATCTTTTGTAAGGTAATAGATGTACATGTACATTAAATACCAACAAAAAATTTGCACCAAAACAATCTTTATTAATAGCTTCACAAACACACAATTTCAAAATACATTTTATACATTCCCAAAAACATGTTTCTCTGTCTCATATACACATTGAAAAACATTGACATAAAGTGCTTCACGGTTACATTCCTTAGATTTTATTTACAATGTTCATATTGGGGGAAGCAGGAAAGGTCTAAGCCGGGGAGGACAAGAAATTTTACAAATAAAAACAAAAAATCAACCAAAGCTTCACAGAAAGTCCCGGGCTCAAATGCCCTTTCTTTGTAGACTTCACTCCAGGTTGGCCTCTCACAGTCCAAAAATAGCGATTAGGTTAATCAACCACTCTAAACTGCTCTTGAGTTTAAGCTGTACATTGTTGTCATGTGTAGTTCTGGAGAACCTGTCCAGGGTGGACCCTTTCTCTTGCCCCTTGGCTACTGGAGCCCCTCCTCGGCGTGGATAGAAAATGGATGAATCAGGTTGTCTATAAGTATTATGTCAAAACAGTTCTAAACAGCTGGATCAGATCTGGGAGGTCTTGAGTGACTTCCTTCGTATGGACTCATAGGATTCCTCATTGAAAAGTCTTTCAATTGTTGAGACGAGTGAATTTTTGATGGCACGGCCCAGGCCTCTGGCAGCAAACACGTACAGCACAGGATTAAGAGCACTTTTGATGTACACCAGAAACAGACAGATATATACGGCCTTCTGTGCTGAGTAGTACAAAACAGACTTATCCTCTGCCAGGGCTTGCACGAAGCGACAGACAAAGTAGGGCACCCAGCAGGTGAGAAAGAGGACCATGGTGGAAAAGAGCACATGGTACATCCTGGTCATCTTACGTGCCATTGATGGTGTTGTGCCACTGGGTGTTGAAGGCATGGCTTTGTTAACGGTGACCAAAACGGCCAAGTTACTTGCCACGAATACCATGAGAGGCAATATGAAGCCAGCTATTGTTTCTGTTAGAAACAATCCTAGATTAAAATTTCCGCTCTCCACGCAATGGTATTTGCCGGATACTTTCTTCAATTCAGCAAAGTAGATGTAGGGGACAGAAAAGATGAAGGCCATCAGCCATAGGACTCCACATACCAGAGGAACAGCCCAGGAGGGTCGTTTCAGTCGAGCCCACACAGGCCTGAGGAGACACAAGCAACGTTCCAGAGCCACAGCACAAAGGAGGAAAGCAGAGGCGTACAGCCCAAGACATCGCAGGAACATTATCAGGTGACAGAATTCCTTTCCAAATGGCCAACTGCCCTTGTTAACAATATAGCCAACCATGACAGGAGTCCGCAGGAGCAAGATAAGATCAGCCACGGCCAAGTTCAGGACGTAGACTCTGAAACTGCTGGCAGCACGCGTTTCCTCAGTGCTGCCTCTGCGCACCAGGTGACGCCGACCTCGGAGTCCAAGTGCCCAGACCACCAACCCATTCAGAGATACGCCCACCTAAAGGAACCAAACAGAGTAGGAAGAGATTTAGACTTTCCAATTAAACATAACATGTTACTGCCTGATTTCTCTTCGGCTTTCGTCCATCGAACAGTTTTCATCATAAATACAACAGACTCAGTCAGCCAGGGAGCACCAACGAGTACATTTTGCATTCCTGAAACTCAAAGAAAATAAAAGGTCATAGCTGAAGCATTTTTAGTCGTGCAGTTTCTTTTTCAAAATCATCGCTGCATATTATGGTTTTGTAAATAACTTCAGGTGGAACATTTCTTACCAGAAAAATAAGCAGAGTGACTGTAATTTGGACTCCTCTGGAAGCGTCGTCCTGCAATTGGCTGCTGGAGTTAGAGGAGGCCTGTGTTGTGTTTTTGTCAGCCATGGAGGTGATGTGGAGCTTGAAAAGAAAAACACACCTGTCCTTGATTCTGCAAAGTCACAGAAGGAGAACGATTGCACATATGTTGTCTAAAGGGAAGAAAAAGCTGATGTCCTCAACTCAAACCAGACTGAAACCACCTACTTCCTTTCTGTCATCCTCTTCTGTTTTGTACAAGAACAATTATACTAAGGAACCAACTTAAAGGGCTCAAACAGTATGTGACCCAATAATGCTTTTTTTTCTCCCCACAATGATCTATTATTAATAAACAACTGCACGCAGTAGGTGCAGCCACACAAGTGATTAAGGTGAAAGGAATCTATCAGTAGTACATTTAGCAAGCCTGGGGGTTCTGCGCAAACCTGCATTCAGACCTGTTTGTGTAGCTGCATGCAATGACTCCTGTGTTAATGAACACTTTATCTTTACCCGCAGCAAAGTTATGATTATAGCTGAGATTACAAGCTCATAACAGGTTTTTTTCCCTAGAATCCACAGTAACTAAGGTCAATTAAAGACAATTTACAACCTGGGGAATAAAAGCCATCTATTGAATTAAAGAGTCGGTTGCTTACCTTTTCAATGTTCCTCAAGTGTGGAAGAAGTGGAGCAACACCTAGGAGAGGGAGTTCCTGCTTGCTCTTTTGACATCTCTTGCTCACTCTCTCTTTCACTCTCTCTCTTTTGCTCTCTCTTTCCTGTGTGTGATTGCAACATTCATTTCTACTTCCAATCATATCTGCAAAAGAGACAAACAGTTTTAACATTTGCAGCGTAAAAGACATTTGCTCTCAGTTCAAACAATTTTATCAGATGCTTTTGTTGAGCAAACATGCATTTGGGCATAAAATGGCTCAGTGAACAAATGTGTCCATCACAGGGTTATAAAATCTTAAGTGAAAGGCGACAAAGTTTTACCTTTAGGTTTCTAGGCATATGTTAATCTGTATTTGAAATAAAGTACAACGTTTTTGTTCTCTGATAGCATTGTATTTCAGTTTTAAGAAGCCTAAGCCTAAGCCTAAGTGATGGTCTCTTCATAGTTCTGCATAAACCTGATAGTTGAAAGGGATGTATTCAGGGAGGTTTCTATAACCAAATTTATTACATTTTACATGCAAATGTCACTTTGAAGGTCACACATTAGTCACAATGCACTTTTATGACTCAGTCATGCAGTGACTGTAACTTAGGTTTTCACACAGAATGTTGTGTTATATATTATTGTTATTATTATTATTATTATTATTATTATTATTATTATTATTATTAGAAGTAGTAGTAGTAATAGTAGTAGTGTACTGTAGTAGTTGTTGTTGTAGTTGGATGTAAGGACAGTAATTTGCCTACTCATTCAGAATATCAATTGGTATTTGAGTTTGTGTGTTTAATTCCATTTTCTTTTCTTTGATTTCTTGCTGTCTTTCACAATGCTTTCCGTGTTGGTGTCACAAAACTACTGATAACAGATGTTGATAAATGCAGCACAACTTCCTGCTTTCTGAAGAACGTGAGAATACAAGTGTCTGGTCTGACCACCAGCTGACTTCTGCTGAATTTCTACCTGATGCTGATTTCGTTCTCACGGTTTTATTCATTTATTGTGGAGCCTAAGGGGACATGGCTCGTACTCACCAGAGCACAAGAGGATAATGTGAGATAAGACAAGAGATATAATTTACCTTGTTTTTGTATGACTTTATCAGATATATTTTTATGTTTTAACAAAATTAGATATTCTCCTACAACCATTCTCTAGTAGTCTGAGTTTGTGGACGCTTCCTGATTGGCCACTGCTCTGACACCCATGAGAAGCCAACACGATATCCTATTCAAAAGCTACGACTTCCCTAAACCACTGTTCAAAGTTTCAGCATTGTTTTCATATAACAACAGCATTCAAAATTGTGAATGAGGGGAGATACTGTATTTTGATAATTTAAACACTGTAAAATACAGTTCATATTAACATAGCACTGTTCATATGAACTGTTCAGAATAAATGTTAGACAATCGAATGATGCGTACGCTTACCTGTGAATGATGTCATGACATGTGGGTATATTTTTAAACTTTTTTAGACAAAAGATAAGTGAAACAGACCTAATTCAAGTTGAATTAATTTATATAAACGTGACTGAACTGAATTTAAAACGAATTATTGTTAAGGATGAACTGGTACAACACAGATTAAGCAAATGTATTGACATATCTTTTGTTTGTTATGCTCAGGGTTTTTTTTTTTTTTTTTTTATCAAACTCATATTATGTTTGAAAAGACAGTCATCAATTTACAACATTTTTCAGAGAAAGCAAATACATGCCCAGCTACTGATCCTGAATTATCAATCATTAAAAAAAAATAAGGAAAGAGTCATTAACCAGATTTATTTTTTTAAAATGTGAAATTGTTATTATTTTTTTATTTCTTGGATGACCAAACCCAAACATTTATCTTCAAATTCATGAGTGCTTCAGAAATAAAGTTTTTTTCTTAGTCAACCATGCAAATAAAAATCAGAGCCAAACTAAAGGAGAATTCAGTCCAAAGTCTGGACCATCAAAGAGTTCAGTTGACATTGATTACAGCTCTGGGCATACAATGATTTAATGAATACAATGTAAATGAAATAACCTGACTGATCAGGATTATTGAATATTCTCTTAGCCTTTTCATCAGGTATGTTAATTAGCTAGATACCTCTGCATAAAACAAACTACTGGCTGCTTTACCTCAAACCTAAAGCGGCAACTAGTGGCCGCTTTAGGTTTGACGTAAGATCAAAACTCACGTACGAATTATTTTACTGTGCTTCAGAAAGTCCAAACACCTGCAAGCAATACAATATGTGACCTTTTAAAAACTATGGTTTACAAAATTGAACCCTCGAGCCCATTAGCAGCAAAAACATTTGACAACTTCACTCACACTTCTCACTGTGATTACAAAGCAATACCTTCGTGTTTTTACAAGCGGATGCAGTAGTTTGCTCACATCACTAGATGGCGATATTGCTTGTTTAGTAAGCTGAATGGAAATTTAATCAGTACTTTTATAAAGATTTTTTGTTCCAGATCCAGATTAGGAAAGCAAAATAAAGGTTGCAAACAAATATTTTTATTTGTAGACCTTATTCAATTTAATTTCTTATAAGACAAAAAAGGATTGAGAAATCTGCTGATTTTGTTCTAAAAAGAATTAGGCATTAAAAAAAATCTATGAATTATATTGCAAGGTTTTGAAATTCTTATGTACCTTTTTGAGTCGACAACAGAAGTGTAACTTTAAAGCTGACTCTAAAGAATTGTCAAATACGGTATATTCATCACTGTGTTATGTGTTGTCATCAGGAATAGTATTTATTTGTATGACAATGCTGACAATAAAATAGATTGGATTTTATATAGTTACTGTGTTGGCTGACATTTTTGTTACTTTCAACTGATCAAATTGCATTGCAAGTAAGGATAATTCAATCCTGTGTTTTATTTTTGAAAATTTAAGAAAAAACCAAACACAAAAATATCTCTTTAAATATGCAAAATCATTTTTATTTTTTTAAAGCTTTTTCAATATTATTTAGAAAATGTAAAGTTATTTAGAGACTTTGTCCCTTGTAAAAAAAAATAAAGCTAACAAATCTTCTTTTATGAACCAAAAGCTCTAAATAGACACTAATTAACTGATTTGGTTTCTGTGGGATTTAATTAACTTTGTTTTTGTATTTTGAAACATATAAAATCATAGAATTTGTAGCATCTATAAACTAGGCTAAGCTATCAAACGGAAGATAGATGAATCATTGTCATAAAATCAAAAATCTGTTGTAAAGGAAAAAGTTTTCATCTTCCCTTTAAACAATTTATATGATGAATATAGGGAAGGATGTACTGTAAATTTCCAAGAGTAAAACGTATTAGACATCACAAAGACCGCACAGATTAGAAAAAAGCATAAGGTAATTTCATTTTATATTTATGTATTAATGATAACCATGAATTTATTTTCTCCTTAGTTACACTATTGCGAGCTCTCTATTATCAACTAATTAATATTAAAAATAACAAAATACACAAATAGAAAAAGAAATATAGTCATAATTCTATTCTGCCACAGGAAACTTTTTTCTGAAAGCAGGTAAAGTAATGTCTAAGCTAATTAAATGATAAATAAAAAAAGGTTTTCATGGCTGAGGAATATGCATTCTCCAGCATGTATTTGAAGGGGATAGTATGCGACAGATTAAAATTAGGATTAGAAAACCAAAGTTGGAATCACCTTTTATCTATCAGCTTCTCAAACTATTACAGATATTTTGTGGTCCAGACAGGGATGTTTTGCAACTTAGAATTGGTCACTTGGAAAGAAATGTGGTTCTGGTTACTCATTGCGTTTGCATTTATGGTTTCCTCGAAGTTCCTCACTTTGGACTCAGAATCAATTTAAGGAAACAAAAAACAATACTTTTGCTGACATTTTACACAACGTTGGGCAAATGTAGCCCAGTGTATGATGTAATTAAAAACATTTCATGCAACACAATGTTGCAAGTCATTCAGACTTCTGATTCTCGGCTTCTGTTTGTATGTTTCTCAAAAAGCCGCGGTCAGGAGGAGAATCGGCAGTTTCTGTAGAAAGAAGCTGCCAACAGGGCCTGACCGACCAATCAGGGGTGGACTTTGGAGAACCGTGATCATCTCCTTGTGGCAGACAGACAGAACTGATTCTGCCATGTACTTTAGACTCAGGGGGAATCTGAGAATGTAAACAAACTATCCTTATAAGACCTTCTCATAATAAAGGTGTTCATATGTAATAATATTTAATGAAATGCACTTCTGGATTTCAGAGTTTAACACAATCTTAATTTAATCACACACATTTATTTGTAACTATACTCGCAGACATCAAAGCAAGACAAATTTCTGAGCATAACAGAAATGCTGAATGTTCATAAAAACATTGATACGTTGAAGATTCCAGGATGGCATCAATTTATGATGAGAAGTTGTGGCTAAACCTATTGGTTGTTCAATGATATTCTGAAGAGACTTGGTGAAAACAATTCTATGTTAGAGATCAGCTCTGTGGGTTTGTGTTTACTACATATTGGTAGCGTTTACTCTTTTGGATTTTGTTTCTTCTTCTTCCTGCTGTCCCCTTTAGGTGTCTCCACACTTGATCATCAGCCTTGTTCATTTAATAAAATTCATTTTAGTTTATTTACATTTCTCCAATTCAGAACAAGTCATCCTTAAGGTCTTAACAAAAAAAGTAACTTCAATCCAATTATACTGATTCTAATTATTTAACAGTGCTGTCAAATTTATTTTATTTTTAAAATTTGTTTGAAAAGTTTCCTGTTTAAGGAGACCCAGCAGTGGTTGAGTTGTGTCGTTGACTCTACAGCAATCCTCCATACAAGGCACGCATGTAGTGACAGTGGAGAGGAAAAACTCCCCTTTAACGAGACGAAACCTCCAGCGAACAATCATCTGCCACGACCGACCAGGGGCTTGAAAAGATAGAGCGCACACACAAAAAAGAAACAGAAGAACTGAAGTAGGAGTATTTTCCAAATCATAAACCAAAACAAGGGTTAAAGCCAAGATAGTTGGGGGAAATGAGGCAAGTTGTATGTTTAGACACTTCATTTGCTTGTGCTTCTTTAGCCAAATTGTAACACTTACAAGACTAATAAAGTTTGACCCATAAAAAATTATTTTCAATTTTTGTTTTCACAAATCATGACATGATTCCTATAACCCAGGAGAGCTTTCTGTAGTGCTTCATTGGTCACTTGCTGGGTTTTTCCATTTTCTTCTGAAACAAGAGACTTTCAGACAAGTTTTGTGGACTATCGTTTCTTTTAGGCCTGACAGTTCTTGTTTTTTTTCTCCACAAGTTTAGTTTCCGTAAAAATGTAAGATTCTTCAGTGTAATGAGTAATTAGAACTTGATGGAAATCACCTACGTAGCTTGAAAAAACAAATCCTTTCTAATTGTTATTAACCAAAGCCAAGAAATGGGAACAGCTGTTTCCCAATTAAAGAACCTGAAGTTGAAATAAAAACTTCTGTTCATTTTAAGAAAATACAGCTCGAATGAATGAAAGGCCCCTCAAGACTTTGTTTGTTTATTTGTTGTTTACAGCATCTAGTTGTGCTGCCCTTATACAGTATATAAAGTGCAATAATTTCAGTACATAAAGAGTTAAGAGGTCTGTGTGTGTATTTAAAGTGGTTTGTGGAATTAAATCTTAAACAGCGTTGGTCTTTCCGCTTCTGACGCTGCACCCACGTTTCCTTTAAATCAGCTAATTTTAGACCCAGGACTTTTGATTGGGGGAAACAAATGTCACTGTGTTTCTGTGTAAAGAGCAGGAGTCCATCACATAATGTGAAACAATTGCTGCTTTTAGTCTACGAAAACATAACAAAGCTAATCAAACACGTGTCTTCTGAGTGGTGTAAGACAGTGAGTCTGCTGGGTTTGTGTGAAATTTTCCCAGCGGCGCTACACGTTTCATTTTGTAGAGTGAGAGATCAAGGGAGGATGACGCCATCGAGAGCTGGAAATTATATCTGATCGTATCAGCTGTATGTCTATCAAGCCTCATGCATATCCCACGTATGACAGGAAAACAGAGTGAAGTCTGGCCCACGTGGAAACGGATCTCTGCAGAGCATGAGGCGCACAGAGAGATTTACCTTTTTCTTTTTTTCTTGTGAATAAACAGTCAGAGGGGCTTTCAATTCTGATTTCCTTCGTAGTCGCTCATAAAGGACTGAAAGTATGTGAGGTTATGAAACTCTCTTTAATATCTCATCTTATCTCTTCCATTGAAGAAAATCAGGTGATTAAGACCTGTTTTCTGCGTTAGACCTAAAACATGGAAAACAAACTCTTTGTGCTTTTGAGCTCCAGTCCAACACCACAATGTTAAAGGCTCATAAAAAAGGGGAAAACTTTTAAAAATATCATCCTTCCAAAATTTGTAATCTGAAAGACGAGCCAGTCAGAAAAAAATACAAAAACGTTTGTGTTTGAAATGCTGTGAATTTCCAGAACATGAAGAGGGGGGGTCCCCGGCAGCATCTGGGCTTATTCCCCGCCTCGTTGTGTACTTTCAGTGTTTTCCCTTTTCAATTCTATGTCATTGATTCATGCTTCCTCTTCGACACACAAGCAGGAATATAATGTGTACGGCACGACAGAGGTTCACTGGGTCAGACTGAAAAGAAGAAGAAAAAATAACGCATTGTGTGAAGGTAAAGTGTGCAGCGTGGCATATCTAATGCTGCCGCTGCCGTTGCTCAGGATAAACTGGCGAGTACCAGGGTGTCGAAAAAGGAAGGGGAGGCACCTTCCTTCTGAGAAGAGGATCACTATGACTCGGCTACCACAACAAACAGAGCGGGGCAGTTTGATTCAGGACAAATTGACATCTTAGATTTGCTATGAGGATTGCAGAGCATCCTCTAGTCATTTAGTGGAAAAGGGTCTTGTTCAAAATCCCCACAGGTGACACTCCCATAACTGTCAAACAGAGACCCAGTTCTTCTCAGGTCTAAGTCATAATGTTCAATAAATAGGTTGCTTGGTAAGAAATGGGTCCTCTATATACATGTGAGTAAAAATGAAAATGTGAAAGTGAATCGTTTCTAATCAAGGGTAACTAATAAGGTCTGACTACAGACTTAAACGCATGCAGTGTACACGTTCCTATAGCATTTCCAGGAGCTGAGATACACAAGGAGTGAGGATAATGTTGAGCTGGAGAACAATTTCTGTGTTGATTTGTACATTTGTTTTGGATCACTGAGTTCCTTTAATCTAGACTAAAAAGCCACCTGTTTAGAGTTGCTTTTGACTGAAAAGAAGAAATTAAACATTAACGTTCTGATGTGTAACGATGGCACTTGACAAAATGTAATGCTTCAATTGTGTTCTATGATTTTGTGTTTATATGATGTAAAGGACCTTGAACGCCCTTGTTGCTGAAATGAGCAATACAAATAAACTAGATTGATTGATTGACCTTATTAAAAACAAAATAAGGAGCCATTTTCAGCTTTCAGGATTTTATATGTGCTATTCTAGCTTTTGAATATCACAAAAGCTAGAACAGCTTTTGTGATATTGCATCATGCAGTCCAACAAGGCTGCCATGGTCTTTAGAATAGAAACTAGCCCACAGCATCATAGATCCTCCACCGGATCTACGGGGGAATGAGCTATGTCTTTTGTCATTTCCTGACCTATAATTGATATCCACTCTTTAGCCAATTTCATCATATCTCCACTCCAATATCTAAGTGCAGCCCAGACTTTAGTGACTAACTGTGCATGCCCACAGAGACGACAACACTCCCAGTGAGAGTGTGGGGCTCTGGCACAGCAAATACGGAAAATGAAGGGACAGAAGTGCTAGAAGAAAACCAACAACAATACATTAAAGAGAGCTCTACTGTTTTATCTGTCAGGGACAGCAAAGATGCAGAAACTGCATTGATGTTTTGCAGGGCAATCCTTGGTGTTTAAACCAGATTATGAAGCTTCCAGATGGCTTGCATTCCTGGATGCAGGAAGGTCTGCGCACATCTGCCAAAACTGAATGTATGTTCTTTCGTCTTTCCCATTTTGAACAGTAGCTCTCTATTTCAATCTTATTTATACCCAAAAGAAACTGTATTTTCTCTATTTGTTATTTAGGAATTGCTAGTGGTGCCAATTGATGTTCCACGGGTTGTCTCGTTAAACACAATTATTTTTAACAAGCGATTTTTTCCCCTCATTGAATAATTTTTCTCAAATTAAAGGTTGGATGTCCCTAAATTTTTCAGTTTGCAGTTGTGCTGCTGCAATAAAAGATTCATTCATTAGACGTATTTTTGCACATCTTTCCCAGGGGTGCCAACAATTGAGGAGGGTTCTGGAAAAAAAAAGTCAAAAAGCTGTCTAACTTCTTCTTTGTTAACAATGCCCTGTATTCCTGTTATTTTTCCAATATATTCAGCTTTCACTACAAGGTCTTATTTAGTTGAAGACATAGAGATGTATGAAAGTGAACCAGAAAAAATAAGTGTTGGATTTTCTGTGAGTTCTTCTCGCCCATTATAATGCACAAGGAGCTGTTTGCATCTTATGAAAAATAAAATATTTCTGTCTATGAAGTCATGCCAGAAAGAAAATGGAGAACAGAAGCATTAATTATTAGCAGTCCTAAATTGTAACAGTCAAAGTCGTTGTCTGGTGGGGTTAAAGTGTGCCATGTTTAATTTTTGAGAAACATCTTTAAGACAGGAAGATGAATGCAGGGTAACACATAATGAATAGGATTCATTTGACTCATGTTTGAAGGAAAATGAAAATGTCTGCATCAATTAACTGTTGCTCTTTTGCTGTTCTCGTCAAGGAAACACATTTCAGGAGACAAACTTTCAGTTTGAGTTAACACAGCTTGTGATTTCTTGCCCCATCTCACAACAAAGACATACTCCCCACTTCAGAAACTGAACCTTTAGCTTCACGTCAAGAAGCAAGATTTTCATATCTGTTTTGGGCTTATTAGCATTAAAATAGTGAATTGAGGAGACCAGTGTTGTAACTGAACTGTTGCGTTTCATTTACCAGGTAGGAAAAGCCACATCATGGAATAGAAGAAGTTGGATGGTAGAAACCAAACTCTCTATATTATATACTATATGTTAGTCCAGTCCCAAATATTTCATGTTTTAACTTGCAATACTTAAAAATAAATTATTTGGGAGTTTTCTTCTTACTAATTTCTCTGAATTTCTGAATTTCCCCAGTGAGAGATATTGAAAGCTATTCTATTCTATTCTATTCTATTCTATTCTATTCTATTCAGGCAATAATCACTGATCTCTGCTCCACCTCTTTTAAATCAGAGCTCTTTAGTTCTGTATTCATGAGGTCTATGGACCTCATGAGAAATTTCTGTGATCTTTATAAAACCTCCATGATATGCTTTGGTAAAATACAACTCAAAGTACATCAGCTTGAATTTTAATGCTGTTTTCAAAGCTCCATGGAAAAGTGGAAAACTTAATTTCTTCTATTTATCTCTTCTGCTGGTCAAGCAGCCTTCCAATCAATAAAACTAGAAACGTGTTATTACTGTATGAGAGAAACTACGGACAGAGGGTTTACAAAAATATGGATAGAAATATAATTATCTCCTCTTGTTATTCTGAAATGTTTTCCTTTTGGAAATTTGAGGTATGGTAACGATGATTTCTCTATGAGGCTTTTTTCTCAATGGAAATCATTGAGCTGAGCTTTTAACTCATCCAGTTTATTCAATCGTACATACAGCATGACTTACTGTGTTTGTAAGTTGCATTATTTAACTCCTGTGTCTCATTTAAATTTAATGCTACATCAAGATCATGATCTTAAATCTGTGAGACTACTGGCAGATTTAGCACAGGACCTTCTCTAAAAGCAACACATCAGTCTGCTGGGAATTTGTTAAAAATCACTCGAATGACTGTCAAACCACGAGAAGCTAAATGTTCGAGTTCAAAGGGTCTGTACTTGATCGTGAATAAAAAATAATTTAATCAGTTTAATTTGTGCTTTAGTGTATTTTCTCTCTTACACCGCCTTTTGTTTTGTTTTGATTTTTTTTGTCACATCCAGATCTTACAAATTTAAGAAAGAAACTTTTTTATCATAAAGAAATGTAAAAAGTTGCTTTTATATCATGATTTTGTGAATTATGGTGAAAAAGCTAATTCAACCTGACCCTATGTGAATATATAGGATTATTTATTCGCATAGGAAATCATGTGAAATCGTGTATTGATTGTGCTTAGCCACACCTAGCCCAGGTTAATGCCTGGCCTGTTAAATCAATAGATTTGTTAAATAGAACCCGCCTGACAACAGGAAGAAGGCTAAGAAAATGTCAAGAAGCCCCACATTACACCCAGCTTAAAAAAGAAAGCTATAAAGCAGATCAGAAACAATGTCAGTGACATATTAGTCTGGAAAAGGTGGTGAACCTTCGCAGGAATGGCTTTCCCACTAAATCACTCCTACAGCACAGCAACGACTCATCCACGTCACAGAAGAACCTAGAGCAACATTTAAAACACTGCAGCTTTCAATTGCCTCAATTAAGGTCAGGCATAATAAATCAATCATAAAAAATGGACCAGGGAAAAGTACATTTCATGCGAGAGTTCCCTGGTAAAAACAACACAGAACCAAAAAAAAAAAAAAACAAAGACAAACTATTTGCTGAAAACAAAACAAAACAAAATATGTTGATGATTCTCAAGACTTTTAGAAAACTGTTCTGTTTCAAGATAAAAGTGGCCATTTTTGGAAGGTGTGGCTTGTGCTACATCTGGCATTAAGCTAACACAGCATTTTAGGTATCCAACATCTAATAGCAACAGTGAAACATGGTGGCTAATGTGGCAGGATGAACAATTTAGCGAGGCTAAGTGAATCAAAGGATATAAAATACATATTAAAAATAGCTTGAGTGTAACTGTTGCTGCCAAGGGTAACAAAATCACAAACAGAAAAATTTTAAGAGCAGTTTTGGTAAGCATTTTTTCTTTCAATGAAATCTTGATTTGAAAACTACTTACTATTACTACGACTTACTCAGGGAATCTTTGTGCTGTATTAAAATTTGTATGACAGTTTTAAGCATTTAACTGTAATAAAAATAGCAAAAACAAAGGTAAATACTTCTTCACTGGAAAGGAATGTGTTTATCTCTTGACATCTAATTATGCATCCATCCATAGTCAGAACTATGTTTAAAATTGTTATTAAAATGGGTTTCTTTGGCATGTAAAGCCATTCACATGAAAACTGCATTAACTGCATTTACATTTTATTGAGGGTACGAAGGTGACACAGTTTGCATATGCTAGCAAAACTCTTAACTAGTCTTGTAATGAGTTTTTTGTTGTGTTTGACATGTGACACTTGTAATAACTTAAAAACTGCTCCAGTCAAACTGCTGTCACGACTGTGAAAGTTTTTTTTTAATTGCTCTTATTGTAGCATGGATAAGAAGACCTTGTACATTTTTCAGTAGGTTGCATTTACATAGAATGATGTCACATCTGTCTGATTTTATAGAGGAGTTTTTTTTTTTAAAGCGAAAGAGAAATGGGGATTTCTCCATGAGTCACTGTCATCTATATAAAATGAGACTGCCAATTACAGAAGGTGGAGAATCGACAGAGGAGCGAAAGGCTGAACAATGAGAGGAAGCGGTGGAGATGTAGAAGACAGGTCAGTATAACGACACTATTATTGCTAAAAATCTTAGCGCACGCAGACTTTCTTCCTGGCAGTAAGTCACCGATTAGTTCCTCATTTATCAGTTAGTCGACATGACAGCATCTGTTACATCCTGTTGCTGCTCAGCATTTGCGAAACCTTACAGCCAGCTCTAGTTGCTCCATTCTAGTTGCTCTTTCAGACTCTGTAATCAAGTCCAGGCAACTGAATTAAGTTGCACTTCTGGCCGTTGTCATCTACCATCCAGGTGACAAACAGCTGAAACGTAGAGAGAATAATTTTACTAAACATAAATACAGTGACTGCTGCTTGAAAAGTTGCCCGTTTGAATCATATTTCAGACCTGATATTTGAAGAGAGACTTTAAACAGTGACAGAAATCACACATTTTCAGATCAGATTTTTTCTTTTAACTTTCAAATTTTTTTGTTAATTGCAAACATTTTTAAAATAGACTTTTTAAATACTATTCTTTCAGCAAATTGAATGGAGAGACTTTTTTGTCTTAGCTGAAACCTAGAAATTTGCGAGTGCTAGTCTATTCTTTTTGAGGTGAATGAATTTCACCTCAAAGCCATGAAATAATTTTGAACTGAACCACTAATGCTTCCTTCTGTCGCCCCCTGCAGGACATATTCAGAACTAACGGTGAAGGAACTGAAACCACCTCTGAGGACAGTCCCAGGTTGAGGTTAATGCTAATCGTGATAGGGGTTGTCTATTTCCTGACACCTAACATGGTAGCATTATCTTTACCCTGGGAGATTTCACCGTAAAGTGACTGGAGACCACAGACATGACGCAGAGGAGGGATATAACGTGTGGATGTTTAATAATGATGCTTCAATTCAACTTGAATGTTAGAAACTTATAACTTAATTTGGGTAATTTCTTTTTTTTTTTCTTCAAAACTTCAAACTCTCTGGACATCAAACTTCTTTTTTAAAGAAAATCTCTGTTATAAAATACCTCACCTAGACCAGGTGCAGGTGTTTCTTATGAGGATGAAAACTTTTTTTCTCACAAGTAATCAACTTCATTGCACTGGACAATTTCTGATCCGGTTTGTAACAGTACTGGTTCACTGTTTCTCTAAATTGACATCCTAAATGTCAAAGAACGCAAACAGCAAGGCAAAGAAACACTTGCTTTTATTATGTATTTCACTTTTGGCAACAGAGGTGTTTTTATGACCTGACTATCTTTATTTTAAACTTGTTTTGTCATATTCCATTTGAACACATCTATTTTCCAAGTCTTTCCAATCTTTCCAAGATTAGGCTCTTGGCCAACTTTTGTCCAGGATTACCCGGATGCTCTTCTGATTGATAGAGCACGCCTTTGGGACCATTCTGTCTTGTCAGTGAACATTTCAATGTGTTAAAGTATTTCTTCTTGTTTTTTGTTAATTTTCAACATATGGCCTCACCCCCTCCTTCCATTAAGACATGTCCTAACAAAACATCTAAAGCCCCTGTTATAATTTTACCAGCTCTCAGTGAAGCTCAGATTTCCAGCCACTAGAAAGGTGGATGGCATTGTTTACAAAGTTAGTTCAGATCTTCCTTGACACACTGAACTACTTTGTGTCGCTTGGCAAGTGGAAGTAGAAGCAAAAGGATCCCATGTGGGGTTCCTCAAGGCTTCATTCTCAGCCCACTTTCATTATCCATACAGTATGCTGATGACACTTAAATTTATATTTCTGTGTCAATGCAAAACCATAATAAGTATTCTCAAAATTGACCATGAGTGGGCTGCAGCATTATCTGCAGCATTATGTAGAAAAGTCTTTGTTTTTGTTTTTAAAACTACAATTTTAAATCAGCACTCTCAATTAGTCTTAAAACCACAGAACACGTGAAAAATTGAATCATAAGTCTTCTGCAGTCTATTAATCATCCTTGTACCATTTTTGTATGCTTTTCAGTTGACAGGGTATTTTTGGTTTGGATCATATCCCCTCAGCTTTTTGATTTAATGACCAAATCAATCATCATAAACCACATGAATTAATTGACCCCCGTATAGAAAATATTTGCTGAGTGGACACTACACAGAAAAAAAAGAAAGCAAATCTTTCTCTGCAGCTGTATGAAAGGTACTTTTTTTAAAAAATAAAGTATTTACAAGAATTTGTTTCACATTGTGATTACTGTCTGTATTTTTTAGTTTGCTTTTTCCAAAGTGTTTAGTTGAGAATGTTTTTAGCAAGGGTTTGGTATTCATCTATGTTTTGAATATGTCTGCATTGAGCCAAAGTTTACAAAAAAAAAAATATCTTTCTGGAGTTTGAGTGTCTGAAGTTTTAGTTTTGTGTTTGCATGAGGAAACATTTCTGCATCTTTTGTCCTGTTGAGATTTAACTGGATTATATATATATGTCAAATGTTTCCAGCACTTAGAGCACATGCAGCTCGGTCCAACCTGACAGAAACTGGAGACATTTCTGTGCTGCTCAGCCGCTGTGTGGGCAGCTTTAGTCTTGTGACAGAAGTCCCTTGTAATCTCTTAAACCACTGTGTCATTAGTCCACCCTCCCTGAAAATGAGAGGATTACCGTCTTGACTGGTAACATGGAGAATAGAGTGGACTTTAAAAAATTCACCCAGTTTCAATCAATCCTTTTAACAAGGACTCTCCATGCATTGATCTTTGAAAAAAAGACGATAAAACTCATAAAATTTCAAGCCATGGATTTTTTTCATCTTTTTTAGAGGAAGAGAGTATTATAAGCTAAAAACGTAAAAAGCCTGTTTGTTTTTCACTGTGTATCTTTATTTATAGAGACAGTTGTTTTTTTTTCAAAGTTAGGGTGCATAAACACCACAAACTTTACAAAATTGAACAGGATTCAATTTTACGTATAAACATCTTAGAAGCAATAGCATGCTCTTATATGAACAGATTTTGTTATTTGATTATTGTTGGGATTACAGAGATGTCCAAAGTTTCTTGGCCTTGAAATTGGACCTCAACTGGAATGCAGAATGGTTCAATTTGCAAAGACAAGTCCATAAAGTAGATTTTAAATGACAAAAAATAGTTTTGATATAAGGTTTCATAGTAAAGAGTAAATGTCCAATGATGATGATACAAACCCATCTTTGTTGTCATTTTACAGAAACATCAGCCCAAAAAATCCTGTTCTTAGTGCTGAGAACAGACTATTATCCCCCTTCCCCCCAAAAAATACAAAAAATAATTCACAAACTATTTACCGTTTTTAGTTTTGGCTCTTCACTGAAAATCAATACAACTTTATTCATCTAACAATAACATTGCATGTTTAGTTTATTGTTGAGCAGCTATTAAAAAAATAAGCAGAAATCTTTACAACATTTTTTTGTTGAATTTTGACATGGTTTTGAATGGTCTGGTCAAGTTCAGACACAAATCCAACTGGGAATCTGTGATGAGATTTAAAAGTTTATGTTTACAAATACTCTCCATCCCATGTGACAGAGTTTGAGTAATTTTGCTAATAGAAAAATCTCAGTCTCTGTATGTGAATAAAATGTATAACCCTAGCAGCTTGCAGATGTAATTGGAGCAAACAGTGACTGGTCATATTTTTACATGTACATGTATATTTTATAAAGTCCATTTATATCCGGAAATTATTAATTCTCCACATTTTGTGATGTTACAACCTTATTCCAAATTAATCTTTTCTCAAAATCTTACGCACAAATATCCCATCATGACAATGTGGAATTTTTCTTGAGTATCTTGCAAATGTATTGAAATTAGAAAAACCAAGAAATCACATTTACATAATTATCAGCAATTTCAGCCTCCAGTCTTTTTAATATGCTGCCACAAGCTTAGCTCGCCTGTCTTTATGCTGTTTGTCCTACACAGCTCTTCTGAAGCTGTATCAGGTGTGATGGAGACATCTATGAAGCCATCTCCATCTCTGACTTTATACACATTAGATTTTTTAAAAATCTTGAAAATCTTGTCTTAAAGAAGTAGAAAATGGTGGTGATGCATTTATACACCAAAAGGTTTAGGAATCTTAGATTTGATGCATTTAATGAAGACAAAGATAAATTCAGTGTTTCAGTGTCTGCAGGCTGCTGGTCCAATCACCAGAGGGAAGTTAGGAAGATTACCTAAAAGTTGTTTTTTTTTAAGCTTGATCTTTAATAATAAAGTATAAGGGTTTCAGAGCTTGACGAAACAACCCTGTGTTACTTTTGAAACGCTACTTCATAACCTTCCGCTGACTTTGTGACTAAATTGACCAATAGCTCAACGCTCCCCCGTTACTCTCCCACGCATGAGAGAGAGGCTGCGTGTGTAAGGGCGGCCCGGTCGGTCAGACTACAACACTTCGCACAGTCTCCCGCCTCACTTTACGCACATCTCGTCACACGAATGACTTTGTGGCCAGAGTTACGCGCAATGTTTAGCATCTCGCTCAGCTGTGAGGAGAAGGAGACTCGTAACTCGGCGGGGTTGTCCTCAGGTATGTGTTGTTCCCCGCGCTCACCTGGATCCACGGGAGACATGCAGAGGCGACAGATGCCGGACAGTTTTGGCTGCTTTTTATGATAGTCTGCCCGCGGTGCCTTTCCCGTGATGGGGGGACGCGCACGGAGCTGCGGCGCCGTGATCCTGCTCGCCATCGTTTGCTCCTGCCGGGGCGTCACGCTGGAGTCGATCCACTGGAGCAGCTCCAACTCAAAGTAAGAAGATGAGAAACTCGTGCCTCTCTGTGCAATTATTATTACTATCAAGATTTATTTTTTTTGGTATGCACTTCGAGGGGTGAAATTTGGCTGCGGGGTTGCATCTGATAATAAAAACTTTTCTAAAAGATTGTCTTTAAAAGTCGTTTCTAAGATTTTCTGGGTCAAGCGTGTTAGATTTAGTTCTTTGATTCTGCAGATATACTGTTTACTTCTAAATTTATTCTGTAACTTTTTAGTATAGAAGACCCTCATCAGAAGTTCAGAGAAAACTCTTAGTTTCAAAATGATTTCTTTGACATAAACTTGCCGCAACTCAATCATGCTTTAAAATCAGAATAAAAAGTAACTTCTGATCTAAATAAAATCAAGAATCTGGGGCTTCTAAGTTATTGGTTCATTTGAGATGTTCAAGAACTTGGGGAAAAAAATGGACCTTCGGCTGTTGATATCCTGCTAAAAGCACCGCTACTGTATGATTCATTAGTCTGAGCAAAGAATTTTATATCAAAGCCTGCCTTTTTAAAGTTCATTTTGAGTTAATGTAGATCTCTTTGCTTCTTACCTTCCCAGATTCACTCCCGGTCAGGGTTTGGTGCTCTACCCTCAGATAGGGGACAAGATGGACATCGTGTGCCCCCGGGCTGACCCCTCCTCAGGGAGGACAGAGGAGTTCTACAAAGTCTACCTGGTGACCAAAAGTCAGATGGAGAGCTGCGGTGTGGCCAAGACTGACACCCCCTTGCTGAACTGTGACAAGCCTGACCAGGATGTCAAGTTCACGTTCAAGTTTCAGGAGTTCAGCCCAAACCTCTGGGGCCTGGAGTTCCTCAAGGGGAAGGACTATTACATCACCTGTAAGTCAAGGAGATGTGAGGCTCCTACAGGTGGAATGCCACTTCAATCAGTCCGAGAGCATTTCTCTTTTTTTTCTTTTCTTTTTTCTCATTTCCAGGGTGTGATGAGGACATCATACTCATCTCTCCCTCTTAGTTTGTCACTTTGAGTAAGGATCAAAAAAAAAAGAGAAAAGAAAAGAAAAGAAAACCATCGTGGCCTCGTTATTGGACCGCTGTCGGTTAAGGCAGCATCTCAATGGCAAGTGATGCATGAGATAGAAAGCAAGCCCGACCATGTAGCCTCGCCCACCACCGCGCCACGCTCCTACGCCAGAATTGGCTTTGGGAGGCCCGTGTGATTCCAGGGGCTTACATGCCCCAAATCACTCAAGGCTTTTACAGCATCAGGCAGATTTGATGGGAGCTTTCACTGCAACGTGGCTTGTAGCCTGTGAAATGTTATCTGACCTAAATGCTCCTAACAAGTGTATGTGTGTGTGAGTGACAGGGGTGAAACAGAGTTCTTGGAGTGTGTGTGTGTGTGTGTGTGTGTTAAGAGAGGAGGGGTTTTTTTTTCAATGGAAGTTGGGTTTCTGCAATGAGAGTTGCTTCTTAAAAAAGGCTGAATTAATGTTTTATTCATCTCAATTTTTATGCCAAGGCTGCGCATAGAGCAGAAGTCATTGGTTAGTCGGTTTAATGAGAATATTACCCTCAGTTTCCACTTTATTAGCTGCACACAGCTCAAAGTAATGCAGCCTAATGCTGCAGTTCTGCATTAAAATTTCAATTCTAGATACTGTCTTGGAATATCTTGAGACATATTTAATCACTATTGGGGTCAGGGTGTTGCAAAATGCGGCTTTACATGTAACTACCGTCTCACTTGTGAGGGAATCATGCAAGACTGCCCTGGAACAATCAATTGCCTTCAAGTCGTGTCTTATGCTTATTCCTTTGAGTTGACTGAACATTTGTCTCTTGGTTTTGCTCTCCAGCCACCTCCACAGGATCTCTGAGAGGGCTGGATAATACCAAAGGAGGGGTGTGCAGGACCAAATCCATGAAACTGGTGCTGAGAGTCGGCCAGAGTAAGCAGCATGCGTTTATTTTAGTGTTCACGAACAAAGATGTGCACACACACATTCACGCACGTGCACAGAGCCGGATTTGTGCAGTCAAACGAATAAATGGCAACAGTTGTTTTGCTCTCAAAGGTTACACTGGTAATGCAATAATATCATCTCTGTTTGATTTCCTTTAATCTGATCATGGGGCCATTCTCTCAGAAAGAGATTGTCAGCATGAATTACTGAGTTTTTTAAAACAATCTCTTGCTTAAACCAGGAGCAGATTACTGCTATCAGTATTATCCCTCATTTGAAATTGTAGTCAAAGCTCTTTTTCTATTTCTCCTCCTGATATTAATTCCAAAATAGATAACAATTCAGTTGTGTCAATTTATGCTCTTATCACATGCACTGAATACATTTTTTTAAATAAAATAGGCTCACATAATATGTCTCTGCTTACTTTAAATTCACTGTCAGGAATTGTTCACAGAAAAGCACCTTGTTTCATATTGTCATACTTTCATCAGATAAGCATATATGTAAAGAAACATTTCAGTATAAATGCTTGTGCTGCATGAAAACCACTTACTTAGATATTAAACAGATGCAAGCTTTCTGTATATTTTTCTGTCCTGATTTTTTTTTTATTTTTATCCCTGGTATGTGAAGTGTTATTTGTATAAATTATTCATTTAATCCACATTAGAGATGAAAAATCAGCTTTTCATGTGCTTCTTGTGCTGATGATAACTCAAAAATATTTCATGCTGTGTTTATAAACATTACTTGTGTAAACAAACCTTTTTTATTGCCAAAAAAAAAAAAGAAGTTTAACTGTGCGATTTAGTTGAAATCTTGTTTTTAATCTCTAGCCGTGTTGCGAGTCATGTAGAATGGTTTGGGCGCCGTCACGGATGTACTGGATTTGCTTGAGCATATGGTGCGTGTAAAACCGAAACTCAGACATGTTCGGGTGGCTACGTCGCAAGTGAATATCAAAATGTGTGCTCGGGAAGTTTAAATAAGAGTCAGTGGTGAATTAATGATTATTCACTGAAGCGAGACCTAACAGGGTGCATGGTTATGTTACTGGAACCGAAATGTTAACTCATGGAGGCAGAAATCACAAATCTATAATGGAAATAAATCAGAACATTCTGTTTCAGTTTATTTGCTGTACATGCAAAGGTCATGATATAGATTTATGTTTAAGGAAATGCTCAGAGCCTTGTGCATTGATTTATATATGGAGGCTTTTGGGCTCTCATTTTTCCTCTTGCTGCAGGTTGAAGCTGCTGCAGGGGTGTAAAAACAAATACCCACCCTTTAGTAAAATTGCATAAACAATACAGTGGTCACATCTCGGAGATACATTATTCTTTCTTTTTAATATTTTCATCAAATTGTAAAAGACAAGGTTGTTCGCAATGACTTGATGGTTTTTATTTTTCTGCTTTTAATTGGTGCTCTTTTGTAAATGTCAGAGCGTTGAGGTCCTAAAGGAGCCCCTTCAAAACACTCCAGTACAGCTTATGCATTTTTTAAATAGACTGAACATTTTACTGACGCTATGTTTTCTGTTTTTGTGCAAATAAGAAATATCAGGAATTATCAGCTCTGTCATTTTGGAGGAAACAGCTACAGGTTCTTTGAGCAACATGTAAATTAGCTTTCAATTTCTCAAAATAGTGAAAACATGCAAATTCTTTTCAATGGCGTTTGTACAAATGTTAAAGAGAAGTCAGCTATTTGTTGCCATGATGACGTGTCACTCAGATACAGGGATTTTCCAGTTTCTCGTCACTACTGCATGCTTAAAATATTAGCAACATAAAGTGGTCATAACCTTTTAGAAGTCTAATATGAACCACATATATATTGTATGGATTACACCAACTAACAATCATCCTTCTAACTTACAACAATATACAGGTAGCTTCAGTGGGAGCTGAACTAGTAGTCATAATATTTTGTTTGTTACAAATGACAAAATAACAGCACAACTTATGGATTTTTTAAAAGGTTTTATTGTTTTGAAGTGGTAAATTAAGTTCTCATTAAAAACATTCAACCAACATGTTCTTTACAGTGCTGTAAAAAGACATTTGTTCCCTTAAGCATTTTGCTTTTTGTCTCATTTAAATATTTTAGATTCTCAAAAAAATGTCAATGTCAGATAAACAAAACTTGAGTAAACACAAAAAGCAGCTTTTATGAGAGAAAGCTATTTGACTAGAGAAAACAGAAATCCAAACCCAGCTGGCTCAGTTTGAAAAAGTAGTTGCATCTCTTGTTTAATTCTGATGCTATTGGTTGTTTTTTTTTGTCAAGCTGGTTCAGTTTCTCCAGCCACACACAAGCTTGGTTAATGTAAAATTAAGAAATAATTCAACAGACTCTGTCAGGCATCACGAAGCAGACAAAAAAATCTCAAAAGCAAAACGTGCGCTGATTTTTTTAGAAATCTAGAAAGAGGTGAGAATCAATTAATCAGGCTGGGAGGGGTTAAAGCCATTTCTAATGCTGTGGGAGTTCAACAAGCCACAGTGACAGTAAAGACTCGTTGAATGCTGCTGCAAATGCTTGATGGTAGTTGTGGTCAACTATCAAACTATTGACAGTGGCACAACCCCTTATTAGATTTGAGGATGATTATTTTTCACATAGAGCCAGGTTGGTTGAGTTAACTATTTTCCTCAAAGAATGAAATCATTAATACAAAACTACATTTTGTGTTTGGGTAACCTTCGAGTGATATAATAGTTTGTTTGAAGCTCAAAAACACATAAGAGTAAAAAGAAGGCAAAATTAGAAGAAATATGAAATGTATTTACAGCGCTGTAAATAAACAATAATAAATAAATAGAAACTCCAGAATTACTGACTGGTTTTCTGTCAGACTTCTTGGTTTTTTTGGATTAAAAATAAACAAAAAAAACCCCATGTAATATATGTTTCTGTTTGATTAGTCATACAAAACAATGATTTGGGTATTGCTGAATATTGACTGATTATTCTCCTCTACTGTCAGAAGCTTCACTGATGGAACAAATTGACCTTTAAATGGTTATTTTGGACTTTAAGATAACACTTCATTTTCTGTATGTTTAGATTATAAGCAATCCAAGGGCAACCTTGTGAAGTTAAAGAAACATGTAACATTTTTAAAGCTTTGAAAGTTTTATGCTTTCTTTTGTAAAAGTGACTTTGTGTTGAATGCTTTATTCCAGGTGTGGTGAGTAAAACCAACCTCAGCAGGAGTCGAAACACAAAAAATATGTTAACAGATAAGTCAACAGAATGCCGAACATATTTTTACAAAATGTTTCTATTTATTTAAAAGGGCCCAGCTTTGCTGTTATAAAATGGTTAAATTATTGTAGGGATTTTTGTTCTCCTGTTAAAAATGTTTCTGTAATTTTGCTAACCTAGATGCACATCAGTGTACACATCCCATTCTGGTCAGTACTTTTCTTCATTTTATGTTTTATTATTTGTGTCCATATTTTTTTTCTTTCTTTTTTTTTTTTTGCATGTTATATAATTAGCTACCTTTGTAATTTTAGCTTTAGAAATCCATTTGGACCTGTAAACAAACTGACCTTCGGCTGCAAATGGGCACAGTAACATTTATTTTATTTTAGAAACACATTATTTTATGTTGATTCAATAAAAACATCATAACATTTAAGTTATATCAGAACAGGTTTCATTTTGCCATCTATCCTATCCTTGTGTAGGTGCTTAAAATTATAATTTTTCCAGGCAAGAAAAATTAAAGTCCCAGTCATGACTGAAAGCAGAACTTTGCTGTGGCTTGATTGGGTTAGAAACTCTTTTTTTCCACTTCTATTTCACCCAAATCTGCATTTACCTCTTTTAGTTTTTTCTTTATACTTACACACTGACGTGAAACAATAATGACTAACCACAGGAACGACATCACTGTGGTTTCAGTGATGTTCACCGACTCGTTACGTGACATGAACCCACCTACACGGTGCATCTGAAGACGTGTGTGCTCTGTCTAATGTGCTCCATGTGATGTGCTTTATATTACAGACTCCTCTGATTCACTTTTAACGCTTCAGGAGTCACCAACCAGGTTCCCACCTGCACCACCAAAGACCAAGACCAAGGATGTCTTCTCGAAAGGCAAGAATGTAGAAAGTATAATAAATCTGTTTTGCAGCAAAATCTTGGATATTTAAATCAAATCCGTTTGAATGTGTGCTTTATTAATTAGAAATATTAACTTTTTAGTGGCTGATACCAATTTTAGCTTGTAAGTAAAGATAATAATTATTTATAATGTACTTTCCACGGATAAAAGCACAGAAGTAATTCACACAAAATAAGAGAATAGTATGATTAAAATCAACATACAAATTATTCCAATTGATTTTAAAATTCAGAAACAATAAGGATATAAATCTGAGGTTACAGCAGCTACTTTTTATGAGCTGCCGGTGTCTTTTCATTGAATGGATAGAGGTAGGTGCCACTAACTTGAAGGCTCAAACCCTGCAGGGCAGCCAGTGTGTGAGAAAGAGGAAAGATTCAAGAGTCCAAGAGACTCTCAGACAACTATATATTATGGAGATTATCCATTTAGAACCCTGAAAAGTTGTGCTAACATTTGCAAAAAAGCTAAAACTGGAGTGAAGTGGACTCACTCATTAGTATGACTGAAGTTGAGCTAAAGCTGATTTGTGAAAACAGATTAAGAAATAATTACAGTAATCCAGGTAAACAAAGCCTAAACAAATGCATAAACAATAATCAATAATCCCCAGTTCAGTTTTTCTTTTAAACCATAAATCTGAGTTGCTTAAATGATAAGAGCAGTTTAGAATCACTTGTTGCTTATGATGCTCGATTCTAATGGAGCTGTGATAAACCCATACCTAAATTCAACTCTAAGCCCGATTTCTTAGGCTGACGTGTGCTAAGGTGGCTAAAATATCCAGTTGTGGCTTCATTACAGTCATCACGTTTTATCAGAGTTCAGCTGTAATAACAGAGACTAATTAGAGGTGGCATTTATGAATCCAACAGAAACGCAGCATGTGTCCCACATTTTATCTGACTTTTACTGAACTCCAGACAGCAAGTTCCATTTTCTGAAAGTTGTCAAAAGCAATTTGCTTTTTGTTTAATTATCAAACAAAAACTACTGAGACCTTTAACCTTTGGTGTCGTGTTTATTTTTTGGGGTGAATAAAGTAAAATCCTGAAACTTCTGCTTCATACATGCTCTCCCTCTGATGTACTTGTTTTTTTGTCTCTTCTCCATGTCCCTTGGTAGATGTGGGTTCTGAAGCCGGACAGACTGACACGTCTGGGCCAGGACTCGTTGTGTGGGTCATTTCCTGCAGCTTGAGCCTCCTGCTGGTCATTGTAGTTGTATTAGTGGTGCTGTGGAGGTACTATCAACGTCGCCGTGTTCCTGACCGCCAGCGGCAGCAGCAGCACCAGCCGCCTGCCTCCGTATCCCTCAGCACTTTGGCTGTGCCAAAGCGGGACAGCTTTAGCAGCGACAATGACGGCTCAGACCGCAGCGAGGTTGTCTTCCCTCTGCGGCCTTCCGAAAGTGTGATCTGCCGTCACTACGAGCGTGTGAGTGGCGAATATGGCCCTCCTGTGTATATAGTTCAGGAGATAATGCCTCAGAGCCCCACCAACGTCTACTACAAAGTCTAATAAGCTCCTCTAATGACTTCTTCTGAAATACAACACTACTCCAGCTGTCAAGTTTAAGCTAATGTGAGTCGTGCGTGTTAAAAGCTGGATTGCACTGTTTTTATGGCCTGCAGAGACACCTGTCTTTTTGCTTAGCAACACTGGAACAAATGCACAAAATACTGTGGAAGGATTTGAGACAATCTCAGCGGAAGGCAGGCTCTTAGCATATCATTCAGTAGATGTACTCCCTTAGATATGGTTAACAGAGTAAACAGCTTTATTTATTATAATATGTTTTTTTTCTGTCACAATCTGTGGCAGGTTTAACTGTGTTTTATTTAACTTATTGATACATTTATAACTTATTGACAGAAGAATATTGCACTCAAACATGCTACTTTTTTTTTTCTTCAAAAAACATTTCGTGTAAACCTGTCTGAAAAGCTGTGAAGTGAACAATAATCTTTAATAAAGTAAATTAGAAATCAGTCTTTAAATTAATAATTAAGTTTGTAAATTTTCCAGCTTTGCCTTCTGTCTGTGTAAACACATGATAAAGATAACATGAAAACATGAATCAGAGCAGAAGTTGCAGAACATTCCTTTTCTGGTGCTCACAAAATTAACAAGATGTTTAGATTATGACTGTTATATGCAACAATGTGTTACCCATGACAACAACTCATCCATTGTTTCGGAGGCCAATAATATTTACATTCAGAGTTAAAGCTCCAGCACCGCTTTTAAAAGGACTTGGTTTTTGTTTAAGAAAACGTGTTTTCTTTATAGATTGAACCTAAGAGGACAGACTTTCTAATAATCTCTCAAAGTGGCCACAAAGTTATTGGCAGTTTTTGGAGGTCTTTTTAACTTCCTTAAGGTACTTGTTTAGTTCAGTTCAGTCCAGATCAAGTCAGTCCTCTTACCAGGGCAACATACTATAGAGTGCACTAAAGAAGATACACCAGACGTAAAAAGAAACAAAAGAACAAGAGATCCATAATTCCTCAGTTGGTCTATTTTCAACAGTGCTTCAGGAAATCACCTTGTTGACACTAAAAACTGTTTTTTTTCAGTCAAATTGCTTTGTCTTTAGCACTTTTCAGTCTATTGGGACAGGAAAAAAATGTTCTTCTGAAAGATTACTGTTTACGCAATGTCTAAATGTGTCTAAATGTTGTTGTCAAATTGTATGAGGTTCCAGGAAAGTTAAACTCAGCGCTAAATCCTTTAAATTAAAAGCCTTTTTAAAGTTGATTGACGGCTTCTGATTTATCTTTCTGTTTCTCTTAAATATTTTATATAAATAAACATCAAAATATTCACAAAATACGTAATTTCAGTGAATTTAAGATAAGATTTTATATCTTCAGAAAGATATAAAATCTTTGTGAAGATTTTATATTGCAGTGGCCTTACTTCCAGTCATTGCCTAGGAAGAGGCTTTGAGATCAAACTAAAACAAGGTTGATAACATTTACTAGAGTCACATAACCATATTTTCTTGCAACAGAGAGCTACATAGAAAACGACAGGTTGTAAGCAGTTATGAAATTATGAATAATAAGAATGAAAAGTTCATTTGTTCAAAAAAAAAAAAAAAAAATATTTATCTGAAAGCAGGAAGTGGACACATCAAGAGTGGAACAAAAAACTCCAAAGACTCCAAGACTTTCAGGAATCCTGAAGAAAACTTGAACAAGACTGTTTCTAAAATATTACAAAGATGTTTGGCTGCTGAGGAGAGATTAAAAAAAAAATGATTCAAGACTTTTGTACAGTTGGTTCTGTTATCTCGGTGAATAATTTCTTGGGAAATGTTGATTAAATTAGAAACTGAAAAATGCCTCTTATTCATCAAAAGGTGCTTTACCGTCTTGTAGTCAAAATTATAATTTTAAATAGTTTTCAACAGGTAAAAATGTGAACAAAACTACAGTAGTTCAATGTAAATTATTCACTGCTGAAAAATTGCCTGGAATGCTTTTCGCCTCCCTAGTTGGTGCAATTTTAAGAAAAAGAAACAAAGTTGTGTGATATGAGAGGGAAAGAAAATATTGTCCTGTTCTCACTTAACTTTCTCACTCATGACTGAGTTGAACAATTGAAGTGCTTTCTTGGCAGAGCACCACATGTGTGTGTTGTGCCTAAAAGCTCTCAAACCACCAGCTCAGGTAAAGAAAACTTATTTATGTAAAAACACTCATTTAACTGTCGCTCTGTCTCCCGTGGCGATGTGCGAGGCGCTCATGAGTGAACATGTTTCATGCTCCTTCAGCCACATCATGGCGCACATTTTCAACCTGTCAGCCTCCATGAGCTTCCCTTCGTCCGGGGACATTGTTGTCTCTGACAGCAAGACGCCAAACAGGAGAGTCTTTGTGCTGAGCTCAGCTGTTTCTGTTCAGAGATAAAGATAAACTCCTTGATTGTATTCAATTTATTTATTGAATTTGTTGTGTGGCTGTAAATTTTGAGCACAGACAGGGTTCCTGTGATCATGTAGAAGATCCATGCTTTCATAGATTCAACATCAACAGGTAGGGAGGAAGGAAGAAAGGAAGGAAGGAAGGAAGGAAGGAAGGAAGGAAGGAAGGAAGGAAGGAACGAACGAACAAACAAAGAAAGGAAGGAAGGAACGAACAAACAAAGAAAGGAAGGAAGGAGGGAAGAAAGAGGAATGAAAGAAGGACTTAAAGAAAGAAGGAAAGAAAGTAAAAAGAAAGGAGGGAACAAACAATCAAACAAATGAAGGAACAAAGGAAGGATGGATGGAAGGAAGAGGGGAAGAAAGAAAGGTAGAAAAAGGTAAGAAACAAAGGCAAAAGAAAGAACGGAAGGCAGGAAGGAAGACAGGAAAGAAAAACAGAAGACAGGAAGGAAGAAAGCAAGAAAGATACCAAAAAGGAGGAAAGTAAAGAAAGAAGAATGAAAGGAAGGAAAGAAAGAGGGAAGGAAGGCAGAAAAGAAGGTAGACAGGAAAGAAGGAATAGAGGAAGGAAGGAAAGAAGGAAGGAAGGAAGGAAGGAAGGAAGGAAGGAAGGAAGGAAGGAAGGAAGGAAGGAAGGAAGGAAGGAAGGAAGGAAGGAAGGAAGGAAGGAAGGAAGGAAGGAAGGAAGGAAGGAAGGAAGGGAGGAAGGAAAAATAAAGGTAGGAAAAAGGAAGGAGCAAAGAAGAAAAGAAAGAAGTAAAAAGGAAAAAAACAAGGAAGGAAGGAGAAAAGAAAGAAGGAAGGAAGGACGGACAATGAGAACACAAATAGTTTTAAATTGATCTTTCCTTTTTTCATAGAAGTCTATATCGAGAAAATACTGAAACACATTTCCAGCCCTTCAGGCTGCGTAGGAACTATGAACAGTAAACTGGAAAGCTGCAGCTGACTGGGATGCCTGGCCTCATTCTTGTCCTGCAGCAAAATGTAATTTTCCCCTCTGAAAGGTGATGCATCTGAATGAACAGAAGAAAAAATGTGTCAAAGATGACTTCATTATGACTTCCTGTAACTATCTTCCCTGTTGCAGCCACTTTAAAAGTCTTGCTCTGTTTCCGATTATTTTATCCAGTAATCTGAACAGAAATTGGTCAAGTGAGTGAATTGAACATTGCTTTTTTTATACATTAAAGCAGCACATTTGATCCAAGGTGGTGTGTTTGTTTAATGTGAACGCGTGTGTGTGTGTGTGGGTGTGTGTAGGGGGGTGTGTGTGCGCAAGCGTCTGACCACCCCCTCGCCTTAAAGGATCCTTTAGAGATGGTTTTATCCCATGTGAAGCTTCACATCTGAATGGGTCGTGGCCGGGCGAGGTGAGTTCAGTTGACCCCGGGGTCGTGCTGAGACAATAGCGGTCAGGCTTCTATAGGAAGAACAAAACAGAGACCCCCGGGCTCACGGCCCCTGATGTGGGAGGGGCTTATGTGGTGGGCCATTTTAGAATGGAGGAGAAGAAGTGCTCTAGCTATCTGAGGGGATGTTTTGGATATCAAGTACATACTTGCATTAAAAACTGTTACCTGTTTTTTGGTTGTCTTTCAAATCTGGAAAAAAACACTCTTTGTTAAGATAAAATACATTTTTAATATGTATTTATATCAATGTCATGTCTTGTCTGAACATGCTACTTGCATTAAGTACATTTAAACTATCTTGAAAAGTTGCTTTAGGGTTTGCCGATAAATCTTTTACAGCACTTGTGCAGAGCAGCCGGCGCTCAGGGCAGAGGGGGAGGTCTAAAGAAGGAGAGCTGTAAGCTTTTATCTGACCCCATGGGATGATGTGAAGTCTACAACCTCCCCATGTCCACCCACCCCCCACCTCACTTCCATATGCAGAGGAACTACAGGCTTTGTGTAGGGGGTTGGGGGTCATGACTGAGCGCTCCCACTCCCACAGTGTGGAGTGGAGAAGAGCAGTCGGGGCGAGCTGCTGTCCAGTTCTCTGTCAGTGTCAGGTGACTTGGGATTAGAGTTTAATGCAGACTTCTCGATAAAGTCGACCAAATCTTGTGATCGGTCTTTATCTTACCTAATTGACCACCAGCCTGTGTTGAATGGGGAATATAAAACCCGTGGCACAAGGCCTGGCACCTGCTTTTTCATTCCCTTTGCTGACCACTGCGGCAAAACTAACCAATTTGAAACCTCAGTGATAGGGAAGCAAGAATTTCCTCTTACCGTTCACAATAATCGTGTCATTGCAGTACAGTATTTAGTTTGATGGTTCCCTCTGCTGGCCACATTATATACTGTAATATGTTAATTCTTTTTAAAGATTTAATTCATAATTCAACAGGCTTTTCAGTAGCAGAAACCTTGGGCTGCAGGCCTTTTCTTGCAGAATATTTTGTTGTTTGCTTATTTATAAAACATGAAGTCTGAAGTGCAAAACACACAACACATACTCGCAAACACTTCCTGTCCAAGTGAAATCTCTCTAATGCATTTCATCCAACCACTATTATGATAATAATCTCCCTGTGGTTCTGCTTAACGGGGGAGATTATGGACGGTATGTGGACGGTAATTTGGTCATCTGTGACTTCTTTGTTATTCAACTCCTGTGAAAACAATTATTTCGGTTATTTATTTGGTTGTTTCCATATTTATGAAAGACATCTTCAGAGACACTACTTTACTGGCACACCAGGGCGTTACCTCTAGTTTTTGTTGGTGGGAGGACACATCTAAATATTCATATTTACGATTGAAGTAAAAGCTATGGCCAAATGGCCTCTTAAGGCCTAGGAGAGGACTTCTTCAGTAAACCTGTAGATAATTTATCCAAAATTTTAAAAATAACATAAAATAAACCCCTGATAAATGTATGAACTAAGTCAGTAAAATGTTACTATTTTACTGACTTCTGCTGCTTCCATACAGCAGAAGAAGATTGTAGCTAAACTCCTTGAAAGATTGCAATTTACAATCCTTCTTTTGCATAAGGTGTGGATAAGGTGTGCTTCTTTTGCATTTTTTAAATGTCTAAAACTGTCTTAATGTGGTTGAGCGGATTTTAAAGATATAATTTGAATCAGGGTCACGTCTATTTTCATTTAGTTTAAGAAAATTTGAATAAAGTTAAAGAGCTCAGAGTTAACATTCCCCACATGTTCAGATAATTAAAACAATTCAGAACTACAAACACTTACTGTAAACAATTATTTTATTTCTCAAATGCCTCTAATATCGATAAAAATAGTTTGTTGATATAAACACAATTTTTGTTTTGGAATGTGAAAGCATCAGCATAGGATTTACTGCAGTATTTGCTTCTGATGTGGTTTGACACCTTTGCTTGTGAAACCTCTGAAACATCAAGCTTATTTATTTTAACTACAGAGAAAAGTTAAAATTCTCTGAATTTCTCTGAGTTCTACCATGCCTTACATTTTGAAAATATCTTTAAAAAATATTTTGATTATTAATGATACAAACCAATGTGTTGGTAGTTTTAGTGTGTGGAAATTACTTTGAACATTTCTGTAGAAGAAATTAAAAAACCCTCCACAAAAACTAAACTCAACACAGAGAAACATAACTACTGTTAGCTTAAATTAATTGTTTTCAACAAATTCTCCTTTTCAAAGTTAAATTTTTTTTTTCTTAGAAATTTTACAGACGTTTTGTTTCGGTGCTTAAACTAAGCAGACTGAGCAAATTGACAGCTTCCTCCTATTTGCGTAAATTTGTTATTCTTTTGTAAAAAAAAATATATATACTTTTCTTGAAAGTTAGATAAAAAAAATCTAAAATCACTATTATTCTGTTTTATTTTTATTTAAAAAATATAAAACAACATTACAATTTGTTTCAATGCATAATCTCAGAAACAATACAATTCTAATCAGGGTTAATTCCAGATCAATTGCTCTGATTAATACTTTCAATTTTTGGATAATGGTGCAGAAAAACTGCAAGTTGGTAAAACAGGTCTAACTCCCTGTAAAGAACAGAATATATACAGATAATAATGACCAAGCAAACGTTGTAAATCTCAATAAAATAACTTGCAGAAAAAAAACAACTTCATAGTAAAATAACCAAATACAGTTTTTGTCTCCGTTTGAGGCTTAAAGTATTTTACTAATTTATGAGCAGCACTGTGCAATGTGCACCAATAAGACAATGTTGGGTAATTATAATTAGTGGCGAAGCAGCAACAGGTTAATTAATTGTTTTGATTTTCCAGCTGCACACACGGCAGCTGAAGAACTAAATACGCTCTAATTAGGTTCAGCATTCTGCAATATTTGCTTTACATCAAATTAAATTCTAAGAACAAGATTGTATATGTATTCTTTTTTTTCAGTGGAGTTTAAATACCCGTCGAAGCGCGTACTGAGTTTACTTTCTTTTTTATTGTTAATTAAAAGCTTTCCACTAGAGAGGGTTTTATTTCTGTCCGTTCCTCTGCCTCCTTCAGAAAAGAGCCTGTTTGGCTGAGACGTGTCGGAAGTGCCGTAGTTTATGTATGCTAATAGGGGGAGTTGGGGGTTGTAGCTAGATATTTACGTTCAGTGGGAGCCGCCCTTCATTCACCCACATGGTTACCAACTGGTCGCCTTCGCGCCACTTTCTTAACCCCGCAATCATTTCTAAGAAGCGTCTCTGGGCTTCAAATGTGCTCTGTGTCGGTTCCGACTCTACTTTATGCTTCGTTTTTGTCCGCTGTTTGAGAAGTTTTCGGGATAGTAGCGGTTTTATTCGCCTCTTTTGTCGGCGTGAGACCAGCACGGCAGCCCGAGCAAGTCAGCGAAGATGGTGGCTTTCGGCTGGTGAGTGGAGCGCATGTTTATCGGTAAGGAAGTCGAGTCTGAGCGCATGTTTTGGTGAAATACATCCCCGGTGTTGTGCACTGTGGTCCTTTTACTTGCTTTCCCCCCCCCTTGCTTGTGGTGTAGTGCAAGTATAAACACGCAGTCTAAATGGCGTGTTGGCGATGAAAACAGAGTAGCGTGAGGCGCATGGCAGCCCCCTCAGCTCCACCATTGAGGGAATGAGGGAGATTTGAAAAAGCGGCGTGGAGCTTCCTCGGCTGCGAGCGGCGTGGAAAAATACCCGGCCTTTCTGCTAGAGCAGAATGCACTCAAAGACACGAGTGCGGCATGTGTGAAGTTTGTTTGTAAAAATGTGCTCAAATTGCGGCTGAGTGTCGAGTGCAGTGGTGTGTGAGTTAAAGTGCCCCCCAGAACAAAGCAGCAGCACATGGGGCAGCTGTAGGCCGCGCGTTTTAGCTCAGCTAGCCTAGCCTGTGCGCATCAGTATACTAGTAAACTACACCGATAATCTAAAACCCTTCACTTAGAAGGTAGAAGTTGATACAAAATGTAGAGTAAGGACGACCAAACAAATGGGGAAAGGCCACACGTGGTATTTGGTTTATTTTTAAACGTGTTTGCTAGTTCAGTAGCGGCTAATTCGTGTTTAACTAAACGCTGGCTGTCTTTAATGTTACGATAACCAGTTTATTTCCTCTAATGCCTCTCATCACCCCGCACCTCTTACATTTGTAACTATAGTGGATGTTGGAAGCTATTTTTTCCTTTTTAATCAAGCAAACAGCATTTCGTAGCAGCTAAGCTACCTGCGGGTGCTGCTCCGACACGAACCACAGCCTTGTTTTGTTTATAATTTTTCCTCATGGCGACCGAAAAACCACAACCCACGTTTTTGGTCGGCACATAAACAGTACGGAGCCGTGAAGTAATTTTCACACTTTTAACACAAAATGCTGTATTAGCTCGCCTGATTTAAAGTCGTTTGAAGTGCTAACGTTGGCGCACTTCGAGGCGCCATGTTAGAAGATGTGGGGGAGGGGTGAACGGCTTTGGCTCTCCGCGCATGCGCAGCAGCGGCGCTGCTCATTCATGTATTCGGCGACCTCGTGTTGGTCTTAGTCTACAACAGTCAAAACACCACTGCCTATGATGGCGTTTAGACCTTGTTGTTCCTTTTAGACGTGTCCTCATAGGTTTTCTGTTGTGTCGCCTTGAAATCTGAGTTGTCCTAATTGTGTTCTTTGTTTCACTTTCCCATTTCAGATCCACCACGAGGTGCTGAAGCCCATGCTGTGGACAGTTAGGAGCTTCTCAGTTTTGCTGGGGAGCAGTGATGCCGTCTGTGCATTGTCAAAGTGCTTACAGTGCAGGTAGTAATATGTGATACCTACTGCAGTGGAGGCACTTACAGCAATACACAGACACTTGTTTGTAAATTTTGTTTTGCTACAATGTCACTTGGAGTACTGTCTTTGTGCTAAGGTGCATCTAGTGCAGATAGTGAAATAGACTAGCACCTACTGCCCTAAGTGCTCCTTCTGGCATAAGGGGCTGTAATATGCACCGCCAAGTCAGTACTAATTACTAATTGGGCAAAAATATCTTGCAGTTCACTGCTAGTTTTGCATAGTTGCACTACAAGAATAGATGAGTTGTGCAAATCTATGCAAAACTGATGATGGCCTGCTTGCTCTACACCTGTTTTTAAATCCATGATTTTTGGGGTGTCAACATCAATATTGCACAATATGAAGCAAACAGTTTATAAGAAGCACAAGGCCTGCTTGCTTTTTCTCATCCACTGACCACAGTTTCTGCAGTACTAAAGTGCTTATAGTGCAGGTAGTGTTTGTCCCCATATCTACTGCAATGTAAGCACTTGAAGTATTTCCAACTGTATATTCTTCCAGCCTGGGTGACTATAGTCGATGTCAAATCTGTTCGTCGCCTGGTCAGTTTTGCTGGTTTGCATTCAGCTTTAACAGATGTGTGCTGTGCAAATCCATGCAAAACTGATTATGCTGACGGGTCACGTTCTTCTGAGGGAAACCGCTTGCTGTCCTGCGTGGGTTTGTTGAGATGTCCTGTCCTATTCAGGTGGGGATCGGTGGCAATGCTGTTGTTCTGTAGGTATTGCACTTGTCCCGGCCTGTAAAGGAACTGGGAGATGAGCTGAGCAGACCTCGATTTAGCCAAACCGCTGCATAACTATGATGTCCTGTGTATTTCTGTAGTCTGTATGGGCTATATGCACGTTTCCTCTTTGCATTGTTTTTTTTATGTGGATGTTTATGTGTGGTTTTAAAAATAAAAAAATTAAAACAAAATTACTGTTCTGATTTCTTCCATGTCCTGTTGATGTTTTTAAAGTTGCTTTATTTTTATCTACCTTTACTGTGAAAAGTAGCAGTATTTTTTTTAACATAAATATGTCCAACTTTGCAATCTTTACATTTATGCTTTTTTTCTAGATCTTATGTTGAACACTTAACTATTGATTTGGTGTAAATTGTAACTTTGATTTTGAACAATCACCATTAGCTAAAGTTTATTACTCTTAACATGTGTCAAACATGTTAGAAAATGTGCAAGCTAGGTGTTGACTTAAATCGAGGCGTTTGTTCTGTGGGTTTTATGGCTTAATCAATGCCGATCATTTGACGTTTTTCATGAAGTTGGATTTGTGCGATGGGGAAAATGATAAAACCTGGTGTCCACTAGATGGCGCCATTAGACTCAACTACCCTCCACTTCGCAGGTAACCCGGTGGTACCGCCTCTGCTGTCTGTCCAGTCAACTTGGACAGCATGCGATTTCGGAGTCCGCAGAAACTTTGAATCGTTTTCTGGATTTAAGTCTGAGTCGCACAGAAACCATCTCTATCGCGGTTTAAGTCTGTTTCTGTAACCTGAAATGTGTACTCCGATACCTGTCTGCATATGTGTGAAGAAGGAACCCTGACTTCCAAGAAGCTCCACGTTCTCTAAATGAATAAGGATATTTTCTAAAATGAGTGTGCTATTAAGGTGCTGCGTTTTTCTATGTTTGTGCGGATCAGGACTCGGAGAGGTGGACACATGCAGCGAGGTGCATAAAGTTTTTCAACTCCGGCAAATCGGACCAAATCAGGTTCTACCTTCAAGTCCCAGATCAGGTAAGCGGAGGAGTCGGATATTCACAGAACCCAAATCTGTTTTCTAGTTAATGTGATTTGATACAAAAAAGGCGGTAGTTAGACCGGTCTGTTTTTTTTCTTTTTCTTTTGGACCTGAAGTTATAGGTAAAGTGGTTTGTCAGGTTCATCATGTGGCACAAATGATTGCTAGGACGTGGTTATTCTTTTTATTTAATTACATTTTTTTAGCAAAGTAAACCATCACTGGGGGAGTAGTTCCATCGCAAACTTTGAAAAAAACGCTGTTCATAAATGTTCTAAGGTTCAACCTTATTAAACCAGTGTGATAAGGACCAGTCAGTTGCTGCTGATGAACTGGCATTTATTTAATATCAGCTTTGATCTTTGAATAAGCAGCAATGCAGTTAAACAAAACCGTAGTCCATCCTGAGTGGAAATGATTCAAAATAGTCGTATGATCTCCAAGCTAGAGGATTCACATGCACAGTCCTATTCAACACATTTTAATATTAAGTCATTTCATTACAGTAAACTACGGAACTGGAACAACAGACACGATTTCTAAAACCAGTCCCTCTAAACAAATGCTGAAAAAGCTCAGCTTTTTAGTTGAATGTAGTAATTATAGTAATACTACAGTAATGTAAAAGGCATCTTCAATTGTCAAAGAAATGCAGGGTCGGTGGTTTGGGCTGAATAACCTGGATGCTGAACCATTGAGTTAATTACAAACTCTCTGTTTATATCCTATTGAATGTGAGTGTACATGAACGCATGCAAGAGTTGCACTATTTCACTTTTTTAAACTTAAAATACAGAAGGGCAATAATAGGTTTAAGCAGCATGTGCTGTATTTGTGAGTCTGCTGGTGTAAGTCATGCTGTCTTAACCCTGTGACTCGAGCAACTAAAGCTTCTGAGATTACTTGTTGATTGAAATGTACAGAAACTCCCTCCCCCGTTGGGTGTTTACTACAGATAAGTGGCTTTCAGGGCTAAATAGGAATTATTTTGTTTAAAGTTAGGTAAACTTGGCTTTCTCAATGCCACCCATGGTAATTATGTGCAAAATTTGGGAGGAACTGTTGGTGTGGGTGTTCTTAGTGGACTGTCATTGACTGGATGGCTTGTTGCTGGTGCTCCTGCTGAACTCTGTCCTCATTTTCGGAAAAGTAAAGCTAAATGGTGTTGACTGCCATCTTGCCACAAAATGTAGCCTATAAACTCCATGGCTCCTGACAGAATTGACAGAAAATCCTCAACAACCTCCTAACCCCCCCTTATAGTGCCACATATCCTCTCCTTAAATAAGCCTCTGTGGCTGGTCTGTGTCACAGCTGAAACTAAAACTTATTTTCTCTTATATAAATTGTTTGCAGTGCGGTGTTCAGTAGTTTAAGAGATGATAAGATCCTGTAAAAACACTCGTTACTGTTGTGAAATACGTCACAGCTGACCGTTTTCTTATCACCTTGTCACATCTAAATCCATCAAGCCAGCTGAAAGATATAGATCCCTTTCTGGATGGGTTTAGCTTGATGTTCCGAAGTACAACAGATGGTAGATAGTAGCTTTTATTATTGGTGGGCCAGAATGCTCTCAGCACTTATCTAAAACAGAGTCTAGGTTTGTGAATAACAGCCTGCAGAAATATCCACAGACAGAGAAAAATGTATCTATATTTGACAATGAAAACAAATAAACATATTTCAGTCTGGGTCAAAACATAGCAAGTTGAAACTCCTATCTGCAAGAAGGTGGAAATAGACCGCAGCATGCATATAGGTGAAAAAAAAAGCAAGTCTTTCATGCAGTCTTATCTGGAAGACTTTGAATTCCAGTACGTATGCCATCACTTAGCTCTGCTCACCATCAGACCTCGCAGCGAGTTAATAGCGTCTGACAACAGTCTGCAAACTCTGTCTGGGCTTGTCGTGGAGGCTTTTGCAGCGTTTTGGGTCTCCTTTGGGATGTTTTGGTTGTCCTGTATGTGGTGCACGCTAGCTTGTATCTGTGTCTAAAAGGAAATCCAAGACTTCATCTGTTTCAGGCAGTAACTGTTTTATTCGGAGAGACTTGATTTTCGAGACACTTGATTTTTTAATTAAAGTTTAGCTGTTTGATAAACATCAGTAATGTTTGAGATTACAGTCCTTTGTGTTTACACCCCTTTAAGAAAAATAAGACATTTGACTTCATGCTCCCAGTGTATAGACATTAACTATAAATAGATAAACTTTAAATGAAATACAAGATACATGCAACACCAAACAGTATGCTTATGTTTTATTCAATAAATTTGAATATTATAATTTTTTTTCAGTGTAATAAACAAATAAAATATAATAAAATAAGCATATTGCAATACCATGACCTGGCTTGTGCAAATGTGGAAACTTTAGGAATTTCACAGCTGGCTTTGCTGAAGTGCAGTAATAGATACTTGATTGTGAAAAGGAAGGACATATTTTACATGGTTCGCAATATTGTTTTACAAATACAAATCCTGAAAGTGTGCCATGTATTTGTATTCAATTCCTTTGAGTTAACATTTCATAGAATCATCTTTCATTGCTATTACAGCTATTATTGGCTTTGCTCACTATGTGCAGTTTAGTTGGACCATGTCTAAATAAATTTGCAGTTGTCTATTACTATCTCAATTTTTAGATGGTGCTCTCTGAGATGTTCAAAGCTATGTCAGCCCTGACCTGTCTAGTGTGATCTACAATCTTCTTGGTATTTGTTCACTCATTTCTCTAAGAACCTTCAGAAGCCTCCACAGAGTAGCTGTGTGTTTTACTAAGATTCATTAATGCACAGATACTCTATGCTTAACAAATGTGTGACTCTTGAAAGCTCCACTGGGTTTTATTAGCTGGATCAGAGTAAAGTGGGTAGAATACATACGCACAGATTTCTCATTTTCCTTCCATGTCACAATCTTGCTAAAATAGAACTAAGGTTCATGGTCGCAACAACACAAAATGTTTAAGTGATATTTACACATTTACAAGGCACTGACAAGGATAGCCTCTTTAAGACCAACACTTGTACTCCTCAACTTTTATTACAATTTTATGTGTTAATTCTCCAGTTTGTGCAAATATTGCTGTAGTTTTAGTCTGACGAAGGTGAAAGTGTTATTCTTTGTCACAATGCACATTCTTTTCATGAATCTGGTCAGTTTAGGGTGGCAAATCCACCAGATTTGTTTGTCTTAAAGGGGTTTTTTCATGGATTAACTTAAAGGCAACATACTTATCCCCAGTTTATATCTTTCATGTGTTAGGCTTGGATTTCTGAAGACAGACAAAGGTGCTTAATAGGAGCTGTATTTGTTCTGAGAGCAGTTTGTAGCATTAAATTATTTGTTGTTAAAGGAAAAAGTTTAGTTATATTTATTTTTGTCAATGTCAATAAAACAGCATTTGTTACGTCCTGCTTTGAAATTGTTGAAGGCAGGAAAAGAGAACCACTTTTACTTTATTTTACTTTTTCATTTATTTTGTTTAAGTACTTGTAAGACATTTTAAGCTCCTCACACTTGATGTCGGCTGTTTTAAGGTGCTGATCTCCAGGTGTGCACGTCCAAAAGCTCGACGTGCTGCACCAAAAAGATGGAGGAGAAGTACCAGGTGGCGGCCCGGCGGGACATCCAAAACCTCCTGCAGACCTACAGCTCCAGACTCAAGCTGCTCTTGTCGCGCTACGTGGCCGCCTTTCAAGGTAATTGCTTGTGTGTGTTTAGGCGTCACAGCTGTAGCTTCGTGAACACGAGCTGAGTGCAAATGTTTATCCTGTACTGTTTATGTGCAGATGTTTGTGTGGGTGTCGTTAAGGTACAGATGAGTCTTGGTGTGTGTGCGTGTGCATCAGATGAAACCGATATGTCTCTCTCAGAGATCTATACCACTTGCAACAGATCTGCAGCTCAGATCTTTTGGTTTTTGCTGCTGAAGGCATGGGCTGTAGGGATAAACAGAGCTCCTTCTACTTACATCCTTTCCTTTGCAAGCTCTGCCCGACACTTTGTATCCTTTTATAGAATAAAACCATAATTTTTTAGAGAATTTTTTAGAGCATTCCCATCACACAGGTGGGTGTTTGTGTTGATTCCTCTCCATCATTTCATTCAGGGTTTGACGTGCAAGCACCGACTTGCCTCTTTGTGTGTCTGCTCCTTTTGTCCATCTAGTGTGTTTTTTTTTTTTCTCACTCCGGCTGATAGCCGTTATATGAGGGCTGAGGCTGGTGGGCAAGAGATCCAAAGTGAATGACTTGAACATGCAGCCTCAGACATGTCATTAAGGTTGTTCACTTTAATGCTGCCTTTCAGGTTAAAGACAGGCTGTTATCCTCCCCTGAAACGCCAGTGATTTATAGGAAAGCCCCGCATGATTACAGTGTTTTAGCTGAGGTTTGGAGGGGCAATACCCTATTTTTGTTGGTAAATGTGTCAGCTGCTTGTTTCAGGCTGCTGCTTCATTTCAGGCTTTGAACATGAAATGAAATTTTAAAGATGAGGAGGCAAAGCATAACTGATGCTGTATAGCACAAGGCTGCTGTTATTGAACCTTTCCAGCCTGTCATATGTAGTTCATAGTTAAGCTAGTTGCTACAGAAAACATTAAATTGTCATTCTCAATATTCCTTTTTTTTCTAAGTACATGTTGACTCTGATGCTGCCCCTAACTCCTCAGTAGACCCACTTTTATCGAGTTGAATTTGGACTTGTGTGATTTTTTTCTCGTGTGCTCTGGGCCGTTTCGGAAGAAAACACAAGTAATGTTGCAGGAGTGGAGCTCGTAACTGTTTGAAAGTACACGCTAAACTCACATGGTTTCGTCTGCAGAATGGCAGCCAATGTTCGCTCCTGCCAAACCAAGCAGCGCTCCCCGTCAACATCAACTCCCATCAGTCAACAAACACTGGCGGCCGTTTCTAACATCCAGCTTGCATAAGACAAGTGGCAACAGACCTTCCGGTTATTTTTCTTCTGTTTGTGAGGATCACTGTTGCAGTCTGTTGGCTCTGGATATACAGAAAATGTGTTTCACACATTAACCATTATTTGGATCATTCATCACTTTGACTATTTTATTTTTCTCTATCAAAACAAGAAGTCAGTGAAGGATGAGAAAATCGTTGATGATTTTTTTTGTTCTTTTTTTGCTAACATCTCTCCATGTTTCTGGTTCAGTCACAGAGCAACAAAATGCTACACAGTTTTCAAAATTATTTAAAAAATAGAAATCTGAAAATTGATTCAGTCCCCTTGACTTCTTTGATACCTGTAATAAAATCCAAGAAACACAGCAGACAGGTCAGGGATAAAATAGTTCAAAAGCGTGCAACAATTCACTGGCCACTTTTGTCAAACGTATGTCAAACCTGCAAATCTTATGACGTGGCAATCCGTCTGAACGTGCATACCTAAAGGTACTTCTGTAGAACCTGCAGATATTTGGTGTTTAAATAGGAGAGTTTGCACTTAACAAATTTGAGTTAAGTGCAAGACCAACTTAAAAAAATCAGTTTATTAGTGATACAGCAAAGATGTAGAGGAAAGGTGCTCTGATGAGATAAGACAAAAATGTAATTGTTTAGGCCTTCATCAAAAATTTAGAGAACTAACAATGTGCATTATCCAGAACAGCATTGCCATCAGGTAATGTGGTAGTGGCAGCATCATGCTTTACGGATGCTTTTTGTCTTTTGAGAAAAAAAAAGCTGTTCAGAGTTGACATAAGATAGATTGAACTACATGCTAGGAAGTCCTAAAAGAAAGCCTGTTAGAAGCTGCCAAAGAAAGTGGAGGTTCACTTTTTAGCAGGACAGAATTAGAATGGCTCAGTCAAAGACCAGACCTAAAATCCTAATATAATCTGACTGAGCAACAACTATCTTGCAAAAAACATGAAATCTGCAAGCTGTGCAAAGCAGATACAGGCATTTCCCAAATCACTTTAAAATGTTTATGTGACACAATTGTGCTTGCATTTTTTTATATTCGGTCTTTCATATTTTAAAAGCTTCCCTTGTTTCTTCTTCTTTTTTAGGAAAGCCACTAAATGTAGAGTTGTGTTTAGTAAAACCTATGACATAAACTTCCTTTCACAAAATTCTTTGCTTATATAAAGCTCACTAAAAGCATTGCAACATTACACAGCGAGTGGTTTTTGTATTACTTTAAAACGAGTTGTTCTTTCAGCTCCAAGCCAAACATCTCTTCTCTTCAAACAGACCTGATTATGTAAATAAATAACTTGGTTAACAAAAAGAGTCAGATATAAAAACAGCTGTTTTAACCAATTTACTGAAAGAAGACTGTTTTTTCCATGCTTTCACCACCTACATGGATGAAAGATAATATTCTTATCTTTGTGAGATATTTGGACACCCAAGCTAATTTGTATCGCTATTACTTGCATAAATATGGAATTAGACTTACTGCAAGTCATGTCAGAAACCAAACTCATACACTCAAGGCAATTCACAGTAGATGTTTTAAGCTCTGTTGTCACAGGACCACATTGTTTAACATTATTCTGTCATGTACAGAGACTCACAAGTCGAGCATTTGATCAGCTGTTCAAATCTATTAAGGAAGTGATGATGAATACTTTGTTTTGTGAGATTTCTACAGAAATATTTTTGTCCAAAACTCAATCCCAATTGCATTAACGAGAGTTTTCTGGTGAACAGGAGATTTACAATTTACCAGGAAACAAAAGCCCCATAGATTCAGTAGTGATTGGCAGTCGGCACTGTAATTTGAGAGACATCAACAAACAAACAGAGTTATAACACCACCGACAGGAAGAAGGATGAGATAAAAGGAGGCCAGCTAATGTGGTCATTTGTCTTCTGCGCAGCCATCAATTATGTCTCTTTATAAGATGCAGCGAAGGGGAGGGTATCAGAATGAAGACATTAGTGGAATGTAGTCGGACAACAGAACCTAATATATGTGTTTATTTTATGTGAGACACAAAATAAACACATAAATTGTTAGAAATTCTTTAAAAAAAGTTGTCTTATTCCTCTCATGAGTTAAATATGAGTTAAATTGAGCTTGATCTTCTGTTTTTCTTTCAATGGTACTGTGCTGAAAGAAAGATAGCCGAGCATCAGGAAAGGAAGAAAAAGGGAACAAATCTAAAGTTAATTGTATACTTTTAGCAGATATTGCTGCAATCTTCAGCACATTGTTTTCCCCCTGCTACTCGTCTGTCAGTAAGTCTATCAGGACTGCATGCTTTCTTTCAGCTTTTGTGAGGTTTCTGCACTTTGTCCACACAATGCACAAATATGCAGCCTGTCGAGAAGGCCTTCAGGGAAGATCTTTCCTTCATACCGCACAGGTTTGCCTCACATCCATGGCAACCAACCTAAGTGATCCCGGCTCCCCGTCGGCCAGGAGTCACATAAAAGTCAAACAGAGCGCAGTATGAATCAGCTGTTGAGACGCCCGAGAGAACGTCTGAGGATGGCTGCGCAAATTATAGCACAGCGGTCTGAAAAGCACCACATCAAAGCAATATTCTCCTCTGGGAAAATGTTGATTTGTAGAACCATTTCCGAAGCACTCATTTGTATTGCACTAACTGTGGATGCGTGTTGAGAGGAATAACACAAGAATGCTCAACAACTCCCTGCTGCTACAGTACTTTGTCATAATTCAACCTAGTCTGAGTTCAGTAAAACAAACGTGCAGCCACAAAAAAATCACTTAACAATATCAGTAAAATGATTTATTTTAAGAAATCTGCTTGATGAATAGGCTGAACCTCATAAAGCATGTCAAATAACTCACATAAGTCTTGCATATTAAAGTGTACGAAACTTAAAACCATTGTTATGGTTTGCTCCTTATTTTATTTTATGCCTGAAGGAAATTTGCGGAGTCGTTTTGAGATTCCTGTTCTCACCAGAAAAAATATAAAAATCTGCAGTTGCATTGTTAGGTTTATACTTGTGGTTTTAGCACTTATAATACAACAGTGTTTTTGTTGTCTTGTAAAGACTCATGGGAACATTACCTAATGATTTATTGCTATGAATATACAAACTATAGAGTGCTTTTAAAAATGGTTTTCCTGGGCAAAAAAACAGAACATGCAACCCAAAGACCAATTCAGACCAATTAACCCTTAATTCAGCTCGAAGCCTTCATAAGTACAACATGACCACTTGGAGGGCAAGTTGAGACAGGCTGTTTTAAGGTTAATGCTGCTGTTACTTGAATGTCTGCTGCATAAAACTGCTGCGACCATTAAGATTTTGTGGCTTGTGGTCTTTCTTCCAGTCAGTGTGTCATTTTGGTTTTGAGTCTAGAAAGAACAAAAATGAAGTCAGCATGAGACGGGGGAAATTAGTGGACACAAACACAGGCTTTTTTATTTCTTTATTTGCATTGTTTCTAACTGAGACATTCTGCTTAGGAGGTGGATCCAAATGAAAAGTCCTCCTGATGTTGCAGGATTCCTGTTATGTGGTGAAATTCAGTTCAATTCGGTTCAAAATTACTCTAATTAAATGTCGTTGTAACTCATCTTATTCAAAGCAATGCTCTGTTGTTTTTCTGTTTTGTTTGACTAAAATTAAGGGTTATCAGAGCTAATCATTCAGGGCACATTTGGTCCCATATTTACCTTTTGGCATTTTATAGTCAACTGGCTTTTATTGTGGTGCGGTACAACTGGGTTGTATGCTTACAGACTGAATTAGGTAATTTGGTACTGTATAAATGAACTGAATTGACTCCAGATTAAGTAGCAAATCTTCCATCAGGGTGTGGCTGTTCTCCCAGTTCATCTTTAAAAATTTGGTCTTTAAAAGCCAGCATTCTCACTCGGTGAATGCATCATTTATAGCAGACCTCCTGCTGGTCCTTTATGGCAATATCTGCCCCAACAGTGAACAAAGCAGGTTTTGATGTGGCACCAGAGCTTTGTCTTTTTAATTCCCCTGTTTATACTCAGTGTAGCTTTTTAATGGATAGTATCACAGTCTTGCTCAGCAATCTGATTCCTCATTGATGCTGAAAGGAGCAGCATTGATCAGCTCATAACGATGTAATGTTGACACTCTTACTGGCAATAATTGCTTTGCTTCGTCTTTCTTCTGAACAGTTTGTCCTACTTTAAAAAAAAGATATGTGAGAACATTTGAATGTAAAAGAGGAAGATATTAGCCTGGCCTCTATATTACCCAGAAATTAGGATGCAGAAGTTTTAGGTACCTGTCTGGGTGATTTATGACCACTATGTTTCAAACAGAACAAGAACAGAATGTAGATTTAACAAGTGAAACACATTTTTTGGCTCATTATTCATCATGAAAATGATCTCAAAACCCTTTGCATCACATGTTTTCCATTGGACTTTGTTGAATAAAGACTTCACAATACTCATTTGAATAATCATTAAGAAAATAATCTGAACAAGCTTCACATTAATTAATTAATTAACATTAGTATTGATGATCTTTGATTATTTGATTATTAACTGCTGTGTAAAAGAGAGAGTCTTTCAGACAGACAGTATTCGTTACATCTACTTTTACACTGCTGTGCAAATGTCTTGTGTCCTTTATATATGCAGTATTTGAATTTATGTGGTCTTTAAATGTTTGAGATCATCAGACTGTAATTTCAGACAAAGATCATCTGAGTAAATGCAAAAGGCATATGTCTAATGATTATTTCATTTATTTGGGGACAAAAGCAGACTAAACTACTTGACATTATGTGAAAATGTTATTGCCTTCCTTGGTAAATCTTACATTAACTGTGATTAACCATAATGTTTTGAGAGCTGAGTTTAACTTCTCTAGTCACACTCAAGTCTGACTATTGTCAGACCTGTACAACCAAGAGGTCACCAAAACAGAACCGGACTGACAACATGAAGTAGACTAAATGATCCCAAAAGCAACAGATCAATCTTAATAAAAGAGTCATCTCTAAGGCTTTAGGTCTCCAGTGAACCAACAGTAGTAGCGAGTGAGAAAACATGGAATAGCAGCGAAACGTCCTGGGAGTGGCCGGCCTTCCAAAATTACTCAAAGAATGCATAAATGACTCATTCAGGAAGTTACAAAAAACGAACTAAACCACATCTAAAGCACTGCATGCTTCAATCACTTCAGCTAAGATCAATGTACATGACATAGTGAAACACTGCATTCCAGAAAAATAATGTTAAGCTACAATTAAACACGGTGGTGTTAGTGTGATGGTGCAGACTGCTTTACTGCTTCTGGACTTCGACAAATTCTGCTTTCCTGGTGAAGGAGAATATTCGGACTTCAGGTCACCTCTAAGGACCTGTGTGTCGCAGAAAGACAGTGACACCAGCAAGTCAATTCAATTGAGATGTTGTAGAATGACAACAGCAATCTCTTTCTTAAAGTCAGTATTTATAAACACAGAAAAGGGCAAATTAACCCTGCTGTTATTAAAAGCTCTGACAGATGCCTTTTAAAAAAAATTATAAATAAACGTAATTGTTCTTATTGGTAAAACCACTATAGTTTATTATAGCAATAGTAATTTTATTGCAGTGACCATGGCAACTTGGAAAATATAAAATGTGGTATTTTAATTACAATCTTGTTTTGTTTTCTCACATCTTTTGGACTTTAATATTATATTGAGATTACAAAGACCTGCTAAGAAATATGCAAAACAATGTTCTAAAAGTGGAGTGAAAGCAGCCGATTCATTTAGCTGGCGACTTCTTGGCAATCCGCATTTTCCCGTTTAAAATAGTCATTTCTTAGACAGATATTGTGCTGTGACCAGCCACGGGTGGCTCTGCAACATTGACTTCAGCAATGCGCTCTTTGCTTCCAGTAAAATTTCTATGTTGGTCACAAATTGGCTGCTTGCCTTAGTCGAGGAAAATATGCTGCTTTTTATAGGACTCTGCATCCTTTGTGTTAGACATGGACTTCATGTTACTCCAAGGAATCCTGCATGGTATTTCAGGCTTTCGCATATTGAACAATTATTTCTTTTATTTACCTGAAAGTATTATATGAAATAACACACAATCCAATTTTAAATATATATATATATATATATTTTTTTTTTACAAATGAATGTTTACTCTATGTTTACTTTCATACACCCAAGTGAAATTTTATGCGACCAGTTGACTTTAGATATAACTTCAATAATAAACCAAGGTATACCTGGCACAGGTAAGGCATGAAGCTGTGGAGAAGTTGAAAGCAGCAACAGGTTCCATTTAATACTGGAAATAAAAAGAATATAGCACAAGTGCAAGCCAACAGCTACAAACAAACATAATGAAATAGAGAATCGCCTGACAGGTCCATGATAACCCTGGAGTGACTTTAGAAATCGATTGTCGTGATCTGTGTTTTGCTGTGTTTATTTTGAGTTTCCTGTGTATCTGTGTCTCCGTGTTGTCCTGTCTCCCCTTGATTAGTTCCCAGGTGTTTCTTGTTCCCTGATTACCCCCAGTGTATTTAGTGTCACCTGTGTGTCTGTTCTTTGTCGGGTCCTCGTCTAATGTGCGTTCAGTACTTCGTGTTGTCCAGTCATTTTAATGGTTGCTACCGGCGTCGAGCCCTGGCTTCTGCTCGGCTGTGCTGCCCGTTGCTGGACTGTATTTTCATCATTAAAAGATCATTTATTCATCTTACCTGGGTCTGCTGCGTCTGCCTCACCACCTCTCACCACCAATTCATGACATCGATCACACTGGTCACAGATTCTGTTGATTGGACAGCTGTTAGTCGTTCACACCAAGAATCTTTGGGGTTTGTTGTCTCCCAGTTTGCCAAAAGCTCTAGGAGACGAAGCAAAATGTGGAAATCATTACTTGGATCAAAAGGAACAAAATGCTTAATGCTTTGTTTAACAGCATAATGCTGTGAGGATGTTTTACATATGATTTTAAGATAGACGGAGCTAAGCACAGGGCAGAACGATGTCCTGATAAAAGGCGCAAACATTTTGTGCTGCTGTAAAGGTTCAATTTCTGTTTGGATGCATCCTCCGTCTAATTTAACAGAGCTTGAATTATTTTACATAGAAGAATGGGTAAACGTTTTTTGTTTCTCAATGTGCACAGCCAATAGAGACAAAAGCTAAATAATCTAGCAGCTGTAATTTCAACTCTAGTTGGTTCTAATAGGTTTGGACACATTTTACAGATGCTTGTTTGTAGAAAATGGTGAAAACCGTGTATCCGCTTTACAATTATACATTACTTTGTTCATGTCTATTACAAAACAATCCTGATAAAATACATACAGCTGCTTTTAACTTGAAACATGCTGAATTTTAAGGGCTGTAAATCCTTTTGCAAGATACTCAAAAGTTGTTTCAGTTTTTGCACTCTACCCATCAAATATTTTCCAAGTTAGTTTGTGCTTTTTTGAATGTGATTCTTTCCCTGACCAACAGGTCCACAAACATCTCTTTTTTTCAGTTTAACTATTCACCAGAGGCGCATTAATGTGTGTATTGATGTGGGTGCACAATCATGCTTTGCAGAGGCCTCACTGCACTATTCCCACAGAATTCAGGCTTGGCTTTGTGATTCAAGGCTGGACAGTTGATCCAAGGGAGGGACAGAAAGTGGGAAGGAAAGCACAGAAAAAGAATGAATTACTGAACTGCTGAACGAGAGAAGGCTGGGAGGATGCCAGATTCTGTTAAAGGTCTTTGCGCAGTGTTTGAAGTCAGAGGATAAGGATTTAGAAGGAAGCAGGATTATTCAGAGTCAAAAGCCTTCAGCAGTCCAGACGTGGGACTGCCGCAAAGTCAAAGTGGCTGTTTTCCCCTGTCATTTCTTACATCTTCTGTCTGAAGTACTTAGTGAGGTCTTTTCGTGACTCTTTTATCATCTTCTGTTGTTGGTACTTTTATAAAATGTTGGGAGATTTAAGGGAAGTAATTCTGTGTTTTCGAAAAAGGAGCTTTAAAACATCCCACCTAAAATTAAGGCGGGGATGAATGGAAGTGGCCTCTCTTTTATTCAAAGGTAATAGATTGAACTTCAACCTGTTCTCTGACTCTGTAAAGGATAACAGAATTTGTCCACTAGAACCGCAAATGTTCAATAATTAACACTTTCAAGCTTGGTTCAAATATTCAGCTGAAGCATAACAATGGATAAGACATACAGGTCCGCAAACCTGGGTTATTCGAAGCATTTCTTTTACTGGGTGGGTAACTTCTTGGTATTTTAGCTGATATATCTTTAGAGAAAAAAACAACAACTTTATTTCCCTTTTACCAGGTTTCTACAGGTGTTTTGAAGTTTTAGAGGTTGGAAGGCCTCCATCCCTTCACCTTAATGTTTAGCTCCAGGCCCCTGAAGCTCCAGTTTCAGGGCTCAGGCCGAACCTTGATATTACATTCAGTCAGAAGAAAACTGATGGCAGAATTGAAACATCCCTAATATTGCCCCTCAGTATGAATAACTTTGGGCTCAACTGCATAATATAGGTTCGTATTTTATTGGGACAATGGCCGTTACCGTGTGCAGCAGATTTAAATTATACAGAACTGACAGAAGTACTAAGAAAAGCTCAGAGCTGCGGCCACCACCGCTTTTCATGTATGAAGAAGTCTGATCAGATTTTTAGGTCAGGCATGTGATTTCATAAGCATTCAGTTAATAAATCTTCTGGATTTTGTCTTTAACTTTCCACAGGAAACCAGCAGTTGTACGAGGCGCTGAAGATCCTCTAGGTCTTAATAAGTAGAGAACATCAGTGGAATCTGCCCACATGACAAAAACTGACTTTCTTTGTCTTACTTTTAGGTCTCTTGCCATTAGAAGTTCACACATTTTCCTCCTACTGCACTGCAGCCACTTGCTGCATAGAGATGAGCCCTAAAAATACACAGACTTGTCAGCACTTTACATTGTCTCTTGTGTGCCTGTTTGAAATGGAGATTTATGGCTACTGCTTGTTGTCCTAAGGCCATTTTTGAGACGATACAGCACACTGCAGCTCAACAGGAAGTCTCCGGGACAAATTTAAACTATGTTTTTCCTGCTTTTTCATAGACCTGCATTATGTTATTTAGATGAAAGCCAAGCCATTGGAGTTAAACATCTGTGGTTTTAAAGACCATGCAAACCAAAGGTAAAGCTGATGTTGTTACTTTGATTTAGTTTTATGTTTATTGACTGGACATAATAAAGTTTAACAAGAATCATCTTAAAATAAATACTGATCTCAGAATATGAATAATTTATTTTCCAAAAGAAAACAGATTTTTATCAACTTCATGTTTTTTTGTGGTTGTTGCTTCTTCTATTTGAAGCTCACTCAATCTTCCCTTTTCAATGTTATATTTCTCTGTTACACTGTAGATGCTTGCAGAGGACAAATCAATTCTGTCAGTCAGATGGCAGGAAGTATTTACTAAGTAAGATCCAGGTCTCCGGGGATTAGGCTCTGCAGTCGACTGGGCGATGAAATCCTAAACACAGAAATACACCAAGCCTTCTGTCTGCTCCGTCTCTCTTCCCTTCCCCTGCCCTTCTCTGCTACGTGGGTTATATAACGGTGTAATTGCTCTCCTTATCATTAATATGCTGGCATGAGTGACAAATGAACATTGTTTTTAGAGCGGGGAGTCCAGTGTCTGATAAGGCTGTGTGATATAAACATTTGAATCCCATTTTAAGTATGGTTACCCCCAAAGAAAGTAGTCTTGTCTTTAGAATAGCCCACACACATTAATAATTTGCTTACCATCAGGCGTTAGGGATAGGGTTAAGGTAACCCATAGATAAACACACTGTGGTGAGTTTATCTATGGGTAGTTTATTGGTTCTTGTCTAGTATTGATGACTGTTATGTTTTTATCATCTTGTTTGTGTGGTCTAACCTTTTTTATGGCTTTTACGTGTCTAAAAAGTCTGTCGAGCGACAAGTAAATAAGGCTATAAATGCTGTAGTGCAAACTAAACAGAATCACAATAAATAAATCGCTAATTCATGGCAATATTATTTTCAGAGGGTAGCGATATCCATGCAACATTCTAGAGAAATAGATTTGGACATCGTCTATTATTGTCCTTTTTTTAAGATGCCAGATGTGATAATTTGGCAATGAAATTGGATATAAAAGGTATTTAAATGTGGCTAAATGGATCATTTGTCTGTCAGTGTCAGTGCAGCTCAGGGATGTGGTAGAATAAGGGTGTGAAATTAAAGAAAAAAAGTGAAATTGCTGTCACAAATCTATCATAATGTACCTACATAAAATCATAGCTTTAACAAAACATAGCCCATCATAATTCGGGGCAAAGAGTATTTCTTGTCATATTGTCATGAGTTTTTGCTAACATTTGTCAAGCACACCTGAAATTTTAAAATATGTTAAGACATAAAGACACCCACCTCAAGCTGTTTTATCCAACTAAAAACAACTTTTTTTATGCATTAAAATTGATCACAGTTAACTTTTAAATGTTACCATTATTATTAGCAGTGTTTTTGTAGCACCTCCTCACACGCTCACCAACACACTCAGATAAAAGATGTCTCTACGGGATAAAATACATATTCATGCTATTTGAAGTTCAGAGTGCTTTATGCCAGGATAAGACTTTATTGGTTTGTCATATTGACACAGGAGGGTTTTGGCATCTTTTATTTGTTCATGTGAATACTCTGGCTGCAGGGTTTTGGATGAGCTGTAGATCTAATTTGAGAACGCCAGGACATCGATATTATATCAAACTGCAATATTCAAGCCTAGAGGTAACAGAGACATGAGCTAGTTTTTCGACTTTTCAGGTTATCTAAATATCTTGGGGATAATGTGAGTGTAGGGACCAGTCCATGTCCGGAACAGCTCAGCATAATGAGGCCCAGCAAAGTTAATTCACTTTCACTTTAAGCATCTACAAAATGTGATTTGGAAGGATCCTTGAATCCTATCAGACATCAGAAGAGCAAAATGCCTTCTGAAAAATAAGGATGTCTGAACCTGCCAGAAAGGTGTGCGAAAAGTTATTTGTGCCGCTTGAACTGTGGATGACTTAATAGCAGTCTTAGATAAAATATCTAACTGCTTGTATGAGAGCAGACTAAGTAGGTCTGAGTATATTTAAAGATAAATTAATGTAATTAAAACTTGCTTATATAAAAAATAGACCCTTTAGAAATGTTCACTCTAACATAGTGGACATACGTATATCTAGGCTGAAAATTTTGAATCTGACTTTTGAACCTACATGTCATAGAAGTAATGCAATTATCCAGCTCTGCAGAGTAATCACTGGCATGCTGTGTGTTGCATTTCCTCTGTTCAGGCTCTTGAAAGCTCAGTGTACTCCTTCACTGGCATCCAGCAGTTCACTGAGGTCAGCCACAGCTTCACACAGAGACACCTTTGAAAGCTAATGAAAGCTTTATTATGATATTATTATTTTCACTCGGGGTTTTCAACCATCACAGCTGACCCTTTTTTCTCTGTGTGCACAGTGAGAAATTGTCAAGGACTGCTCAACTGACCTGTGGTTTTTCAGCATGTATGAAAAGATCTGTAACCCTGCACAACGGCACACAGTCATGTTTTTATTTCTCAAGAACGTCTTGCATTCATTTGCTCAAGCTATATCTCAAACATAGCTGTAGCCAGGTCATTGCCATTTGACTGTGTAAACAGAATCACGGCCTTGCAGCATTGGGTCATGAAAATACACATACACAAAAGTACAGCTTCCTGCGCGATCATTTTGTCTGCTTATTGACTCTTTATGCTTCTTTTCCTGAACAGCATATTAAAGGCTGTGTTCACAGTGAGCTCCGTGCTCTTTGAAGTGCTCAAGAGCTGCAACAGATCCTCAAATATTGACTTTTAAGCCTTCTGGGGAAAAGAGAGAGCAGAGATGGATGGAGAGAAACATGACTCACACAGAAAAATAACAGACAGAAAGACAGGAAGAAACGTCTGTTTATTATAGCTAAGGTAGGCAGATTTATTACACGAGGGCCGAGTTTGCTTTGGCTAAATCTTTGTTTGGTAAATGCTAATGTACGATATGAGGAGTATGTGTATTGATGTGGAAGAGGAAGTGGAAAGAGATAAGAGATTTGACATTAGCTGAAAAAAGTCCATACATATGAACTCCTTTCCTTTCCCTTTCTTTTCCTTTCCTTTCCTTTCCTTTCCTTTCCTTTCCTTTCCTTTCCTTTTATCAAAATAGACTTCTGAAGCCCCTCTGAGCAAGCAACCACAGTTCTACACAATACTTCCTTTATTTAAACCAAATACAGACAGGTGAAAAGAAAACATGTCAGAGCTTACTGTATTTATACCGATTTTCAAACTCTTTTCCATCCCTGACACCTGCAGGTCACAGCATTCAGTTTGTTGGTGTTTGCAGGAGTTCTGTTTTGTTGGAAAAAAGAAATGTGCAGAGAAACATTTTTTCAGACAGAAATCAGATTGTGGACCCCCCTACTCCTGCGTGCCTCTGCACGCCCCGACCCACGCAGAAGATGAAAGACTGATTTTAAGTTGGTGGTTTGTTTTTTAAGTCAGAGCAACAGGTATGCTGAACTCACTCATGTTTTCTAGAAAACCCATTCTGGCTCACCTCAGTCTCCACTTGGCAGGCTTTCACATGGCGCACGTGTTTGCATGTCTTGATGCCTGTTTTGATTATGCTGCTTTATCTTTTTTCAGTGTTATATTTTTCTTATCCTAAACTTATCTAAAATATGTACGCTTGTGTGAAATTGAGTCTTGCCCATGGCAGAAGAAACATATAAAAATCTTATCTGTCCTCTGATGGTCCTTCAGGGTGTAGTTTTTTTCTAGAAATGTGATTGGCGCTCTAAAAATGAAATGCTTCTTGCAGGGACTGCAGGTAGAAAAACCCCCCCAATTACATCTGGTAAAATTGTTTAAAATCAAAGTTCTTTTTTTGTCTTTAGCTTGGAAACATTCTTATTTATCACTCTTGTCCTTACAGTAGGTGTTTTTTGTGTGCTGTTGGTGTAAAGCCTTTATATAACCTAAAGTTTAAAAATTCATTTACTGAAAAGCATTTTGCTTCTTCAGCCCCACCTTCAGAAACTGTTCTGACGTGTCAGGCAGTGGAGTCCAGAGATAAAATATGCTCAGTCAGACAGTCTGGATATCAGCTGTTCTCCTTTTAGAACTCTGGACTTTAAATTCATAATTGACAGACATCATGTTTATTTTGTTTTGTTGTTTGTGACACTTACTGTAGCTTCATATTAAAACATCTCCATTGGTGATGCAACAAAATTGGCTTCTGTTAAACTTCATCTTTAACAGAAGCCAATTTTTCTATGTCCTCTTCTTTGTTTGGCTGCTCTTTAGAATTGCTTTTGTATTTTAAAGGATGCAGGAGAGGGGCTGAAACAGTCCGTCGAGATGCTGTTGGTTTCTCAGTGTAGTTTATCTGAAGTTTCCTATGTCTGATTCAGAGACAGGAAACATGCTAATACCTTATATATCCCTAAAGTGTTTACTTAATCTTTTACATTAAAATTGGGTTGATAGGAAATGATCTCCGCCTCACTTCAGTGATTATACTCTAACAGGGGGTTTAAGTCTACCAACAGCTCTCCTCTCAGGTGAAGTGAATGAATGATTTCTGCTGTATTCACCTCAACAGACCAAAGAGCTGCTGGTAGCTCCCAGTCTTTCTCTTTGTGGCCTTGTAAATGAACATTCCAGATGCTTATGATACAGGATTGGCATATTTTTGCATTGGCTGAAGAGCAAGATGTGATATTTTCACAGTGCTTAACTTGACTGTCAATGTGTCACCATCTTTTTTCTCAGGTACCCAAAAATGCTGCCGTGCAAACAATTCAAAAATGGTGGATGCTTCTTCATCTTACATAACCAAATATCTTTGCGAATGAAGAAAAAAAAAAAAATCAAAAAAGCTGTGTTTTTAATTCTTAAAACAAATTTTAAAATGTCAATATTTTTTTTGCTACCCTTCATTTATTAACATGAAAATAATGATTTATCAACAGCATATATTAGACCTAACTGAGCAATCAATTATCAGTCTATGTTACTCTGTCACAGTGATTATTTAATCTGTCTGCAACACTTGAGGGAAAATGAGGCCGTAGTTTTATTTTTTGCTGCTGCCTACAAGGAAGAAATAAATACTAGCCAGCTTCTTTAAAAGTAATTTTCATAGTTGCTTGATATACTTTAGCTACAATTATATCTACTGAAACACCAGACCTTGTCATAAAACAACAACTTAACGGAGCCCCTTATTTTCATCTTTTAACACGTCACAAAGAGCTCATGGTTTCCTGTTTCCTGTACTAACCATGCGGCCCTGGAAGTCATAGACTTTCATTGTGAGCATGTTTTCTTTTTTTTCTTCGGGATGAGCTGAACCCATAGCGCCACTGACTCATCCTCTCTAGATGGAGAATGGCCTTTTCTGCAGCCTATCAGATGTCACCGGGCTCCTCTGTTGTGGTCACAGCCATTCACCAGAGGATGAATCACATTAATAAAAGCCATCTTTGCGTTGCTCGGCAGCTCGGCTGAGGTCAGCTGGTGGCATTTGAGAGCTGGAAACCTGAAAGCAAGGCAAGTTTCAAACAAAACCGGCTCACGTTGATGTGCTCTGCTCACGCCTTACAGTCCACGTTTAGGGATGCATCTCAGTTCAGAGCACTCACTGTGTCAGCCGTCCCTGTGCTTATTCAGATTGAGTGTGAGAGAGCAAGAGCTTTTGTTTTTTTTGTCTATGTCGAAAGGGTCTTGTACTACAAAGGCTTGTAGTATTTATCTTCCTGCTGACTGATCCCCTACCTCGGTGACAGATTTATGAATACAAATATATACATGAGCAGTGCCAGCATAAATGCCTGTTAAGCCAGTTTAAGCACCAGTTTTAAGGATTTGGAGCTACAGTAAATCCAATGGGATTTGAAAAGAACAAGTCACATGTAAATGATTCTCACTGCCAACATAGAAAGGTGTGCCTATCCTGATCCTAATATAAACATACTAGTCTGAATGGGCTGTGGTCAGGTTTTGGTCTTTTGAAAGAAACATCCAGAGCAGATCAATACAGAAAGAGTAAGAGGAAAATCTTTATTTAAACAGTACAACCTTCCTCAGGACTGAAAACTATACGACGTCACCTTCCTCCTCGCATTCAATCTGTGTAGAAAAAAAAGTGAAATAGATCGCCCTCTTGTGGCAGAAGCAACGTTGAACACTTAATGATTTCTACTGTACTTTCTCATGCAAGAAAACATGATACTACAATTGCATGGTATGTCTCTATTCTATGCCAGTGTCACTCCCCAACCTTTCATGATTGCTAAAAATCTTAATTTATAAAATGCAGTATCTGCTTTTGTTAGAATTTCTTAAAGTTATTTAACAATTAAAATGTTCAAACCTTTAGCGGGCTGTAAAATGCTCTGGGCATGAAACAGGCTGCTAAATGCAGAAATGAACAGCCAGTTTAGTAAAAGTTTAACAAACCTTGGTAAAGTTTCAGCCTCCTCTCACTGTTCTTCCACATACCAGAAGCACAAGCATTTCCCTTTGTATCAGTCTGATCTCTGACACTAAACAATCCACAAGCGAAGGAGTGAGTTTGGTTTTCTAATGACTCTCCTTCTAATCAACAAAGAATGTAATACTTTTGTTCTTGAAAGAAAAATGGCTTTAAAAAAAGTCCCTTTCTATATTTCATTGCGGTTTTCGCCTGTCTACCACAGAATATCATGGTTTTCTAGTATGATTAACATTATCCAGCCAGGCGCTGTTAGGGCAGCACAGGGTCAAAACTGAAGCACAGAGGAATTGTCAGCCTTTAGAGTCTGGAATAATCTGCCTCTCGATAGTCATACTGCTGAGTCCAAACAGTCTGCTGGTCATTTTTGGCTTGTAATTTGAGTCTCCTTGTGGAGTTGTTTTTATTCTAATATTGTTGTATTGTTTTGTTTGATTTATGGTTTTAATCTGGTTATTTGTACTTATTTAATTTATTTGTGCTCTCTCTGCCTTATTTTTAATAACTCAGAAAAAGTACTTTATGTTTTTAAACATGTTAAAGAAATAAAATTAACATTGATGTAAGCTGATGTACTATTTTCTTGCCAGGTTATTAAGAGTGATAGTTGGTCTCAATATGCAAACTTTGTTATACTTTAAGCTTAAAGTATAGTAATTGCATTTTCAAGCCTGTTGCTTGCAGAACATAAAAATATCTTTTAGACAGGCTTGATTATTTCAGCTGAAAAAAAAATCTACCTAATATTCTTGTATTTTTTAGGCTTTCTCCTCATAACATTTATGTCCTCAGGCAGACTTTGTTTCTCACTGTCCTCTTTGATGCGAAATTAGAATATCGTGAAAAAGTTAAATTTTTTGTATGGATAATGGCTGACACCTTTAAGGAGAAGCTGATCTCTTTATCAATCAAGACTTTACATCTGTCCAAACTGCTAATGTTAGAAAAAGGCTGGCTCAGTCCATGATACTTGATTGACCATAGATGAAGATGAGAGAAGCCAGACCTGCTATCTAAGCAACCTGGACATCCATCACCTCTGCTGTGCCAAAGACTGATCATCTCCATGCCGCGCTGCTTTGATGCAGTAATTAATGCAAAAGGAGCTATTACTGCATAGAAATGAACAAGGTTTCAGAAACCTGGCATTTCTGATTCAAATGTAATTTTTGTAAAAAATCTAAATTTACGAGACACTGAATTTTGGATTTTCATTATCTGTCAGCCATAATCATTAAAATGACAAGGAATAAGGGCTTCAAATATTTCACTCTATGTGTAATAAAGCTATATTGTATATGAGACTCTCTTTCGGAAGTGAGTGACAAAAAATATTTAACTTTTTCCACAATATATACATTTTTTAGATGTACTTATCCAAGGACTCAGAGTGATTCTTAAATCATTAGACGACACATAATTTAATTGATCAAGTTTTTATAATTTGACAACTATAAAAATCAAAATAAAATAAAAACTACATAAAAAAAAATCCATATTTTATATAAAATAGCACTTGTTAAAATCCTTTTCCATCCCTTTATTCAGATTTATTTTTTTGCTTTGATTTACATAGATTGATGATTTAGTTACTGTATTACTTGCTTTTTTGTTACATGTTTTTACTGAACCCTTTAAAGAAGGTTTTACAAGATCCATTATTGTTATTAAAATTCAACATTTCTGTTCTCAAAGAGAGAACATATAACAATCTTCTCTTAAAAATGCTCTATTTTGACAGATGGGATCCACAACATTTATAATATACACGTGATGTTCAGAATCCTGCTCCTAAGGTCCATAATAATCTCTGCGTCTCTGTGGTCTCATATTGTGTCTCTGTCTCATGAGTGAGGCGACATTCTGTTTCATCAACTCACACATGAACAGATTTTCTTGCTTTTCTCTCTGCTTTTGCAGATTCCCTGTCTGATATTTGCTTTGCTCTCTGACCACAATGCTTGTTGTGTAGGAGGTGCTGATTTCTTTTTGTATTTTCACACAAAAACACTTCTTTCAGTCTCTGATCCTGTTAGACATAACACATTGAGGCAAGATCACAGAGGGGCTGTGATAAGACTCGGTTCCTGGTACCTCCAAGTTTAATGTTCCCGCCTGAGATGTTGCCTGCAGGCATGACAGACCCCCTCTCTGTTTCCCCTTGCGGTGGCCCTCACAAGGGGGTCTTTTTGGTCAGACTTTCCACACGAGTGCATATTACTCTGCGTTTTGGCTGTGTAAGAGCTCATCACATTAGCTGCCCCCTCTTTCTCAGACTCAGCCCCTGGCCAGCTCCGGGTGCTCGCCCCCATCTATTCCCTCACAGCTCATGACAAGCACATGATCCGAAAAACAGCCGTGGATCAGGTATTAGTTGAGATAAAAACGAGCAAAGAGTGACAGGAGGATAAAAGCGAGCTTGTTGCTGCAGTGAAATTTTTCTGTGTGCTTAGATTACACTTTACTGTGTGAAAAAAGGTCTTGGAGAGCCAGTAAAACCCAGTCTCTCGGGTGTTGCTGATAAAAGTGGTGCACAAATGTGTTATTTGTACCAGAATTGCTGTCTTTACAAAAATGCAGAACTTTGGACAATTACTGTTTATTTTATCTACAAAGTTGTAAAATAAACAGTAATGGCCTTTATTCACAGAAAAAGAGGCAGAGACAAGGGGGAGAAGTGTCCTGAAGTGGCTGCCAAATTACATAGATTTATTGGTTCTTTTAGATAAGGTGTGCTCTGCATCCATACAACATGCACCCCTAAATGTTTAAGGCAAACCATAAACTTATTGACCCTACAAAGATTTCTCAAATCAGAAATTATGATTCTTCTACAAGGATTTGGTGAGATCTTTACATTTTCTTTTTAAATCTCACATTTAAAAGTCATCTGTTGTGTGGAAAAAACACAGGCTGCCAAACCAGATGGTGAGGTGCTTACTCTCCCGGATCTTACACTTTCCTCCATCTTTGACCTAAAATAAACCAATTAACTCCTTGTTAATGACTACAGCTATTTCAGTGTAGAATAATTACCATGCCAAATGTTATGCAAACTTAGGCAAGAGTGTAACATTTTTTGTAATATATGATTTCATTAGGAATGGGCCCTTTTGAGGTTTTCAAGGTGTAGCTTTGAGTAGAAATGCCATAGTTCCACAGTATAGAAATATTTGACATTGAATCTAAAACAAACTTTTGTTACAAAAGCTAATTTACTTTAGATATATACTTCAAGCAGAGTTAAAACATAAACACATGGTAAATTCAATCCCTTTTTGACAATCCCCTCTTCCAGTGATACTGGGAATATGACTTGCTAATATTTGTTAATAAATTATTGGGCTCTCTGCATGGGTGGAGCCTCAGACAGCTCCTTGACAACTATAGTTTAAATACAGCTTCACTTTAGTAAGAGTAATGCTTTATTTTCCAAACTCTGACTATTCATGTATTATCATCAGAACCAGAAATAGTTCCAAATATTTCCATATGTGCAGTGAAGGAAAAGTGCAGCAGCCTTCTTTTGAACAGTTGGTTGGTAGTGCAGTGCAAAGCAACAGGTGGGGAAGGGGCAGCGCTGTGTTACTCTATACTCCATACAGCTGAAAAAAAACTCTGGTTACTCCAGATCATTTTATGGTTTCTCATCTGAATGACTTTTAACCGGCAGAAGACATTTTAACCGTAGCTTTTTAGCACCATGTCACACTTTGTTACTGGTGGCCAGCCCAGCCTTACCCTTCAACTTCTTGTTGTTTTCAGCGGTTTTACACACGTCTCACTGGAGTGCTGCTATAAAGATGGCACATTTACATTGTTCTGAAACATATATTTTATCACCACTGTTTCTACTCTGACGTTTTGTACCCTCCTATTTCCGTTTTTGTCAGCAAAATCTTAGGTTAGAAAAGAAATTGCTTCACTACATGTTTGCTCCTTGCTTTCCAGAAGACGAAACCTCAGGGAGCTGCAGCCCCTGCTGGGAATAACATTGTTCTGCACATTTCTCTTTTCTTTTGAACTTTTGTACTTCTCTCTCTCTCTCTTTTTTTTTCTTTTCTAAAACTCTCAACAAGCAGCAAAGCTGGCCCGATGCTGAAGATGATATGTTAAAATTAGCTGCGGCATCTCCTCGTTCTTTTATCTCTCCGTCTTGATTTGTCTCTGCTGTTTTGTATTCCACAGAGACCTTCGAGGTTCTGATGAGGCAGGCGGAGAATCACACCAACGTCATCCTCCAGGTGTCTTATCAGAAAATAGCTGATCCTGCTGCTGGCTCAGTGAGGGAACTCTTCACCGATGTCGGTCTCTTCCTGCTGGGTTCTGAGCTCAACGTTGATGAGTTTGTGCAGCGCTTTTTCGACGCTCTCCTCCCGCTGGTCTACAACCACTACATAAGCCCAGGTGTCGGTGACACGTCACCAGGCTACGCTGAGTGTGTGAGGTCACTCAACCGCGTTATCAAACCATTTGGTACAGTGCCGGACCTCTTCGCCGATCAGATTGCTACCTCTGGGGTCTCTGGGAAGCTGCTGCTGCAGGCTCTGCACCTCGGCATCGAGGTCATTAACACCACGGACCATTTACAGATGAGCCGTGAATGCAGGCGGGCCCTGCTCAAGATGCAGTACTGTCCTCATTGTCAGGTGTGGTTGCATTTCTGTGATGTAAGTCTATTGATCTGAGTTAATGAAGCATATTTACTGGCAGCGCTAATCTCTGAGCACTTCCCTCCACAGGGCATTACCCATTCCAAGCCCTGCATGGGCTACTGCCTCAACGTAATGCGGGGGTGTCTGGCGAGCATGGCAGAGATCGACGCCCACTGGAGGGAGTTTGTTCGCTCGCTGGAGGGCCTGTCAGCAAGGATGCATGGAGCTCAGGATTTGGAGCAAGTGCTTCTGGGAGCTCACACGATGCTTCATGATGCTATCGGGCACGCTGAGAAAAATGGACCTCGCCTCTCGGCACAGGTTTAGATCATGAGCAGAGATGTAAAATTGCTTTTGATGGTAGATTTTAATGTATCTTGGGGCTCTTTATAGAAGGTGAACCCACTGTCAACCGCAGGTGTGATTGGATAAACAAAAAATAAAGTGCTTCACACTGGCCTGTAGCAATTTTTATTATGGAGCTGCTTGCTCTGTGTTAGAGAGGTATGCAGTCTTTAGGCCATAGATAAATTCCTTATGTATGTACAAAACAGATAGTTTGAAGAAGGAAAGGGTGAATTGCCTTAAAAATATCTGTGTGGATCGCTGCAAGGAGCTAAAAGTATATAAACCTACAGATACAGGAGGACTTAGTCTATGTAGGGAGAAAACCACCAGTAAACCTTAAGCTGCCACCCATTTATCATCTTTTTTAGGTGGTCTTTTTCCTTCACCTTCCAGAAAAGGTGGACAATAAAGGCCCCTTTTCAAATGTTTTTTTTTTCCCCAAGCTCTATATCTTTTGGTTGTAAAGTGAATTCCACAGATGTTTGTTCCTGAGCTACACAGAGTTGCAGTGCACTAATTAAGACGCCACATCTCCATCTAGTGGACGATATGAGTAACTGCTGTTTGGCAGACAGACATAAATTGAGAGAAATTGGAGTTGAAAGCCTTAGCTTGCACTAATAGCCGTAATACAAATAGTTATCACTCAGCCATCTCAAACAAATCTCATAGTTGAGGCCTCAGTAATGCTTAACAAGGTTATCCAGTTCTTAAAATACACATTCTTCCCTCAGTGATTCGAAATTAAATTTGTGGCTGTTTTACTGTGCATTAGGTTCAGAAACTGTGCAGCACATCAATCAGGAGGCCAGCTCAGTCGGTCAGCATCCAGGACGCAAACAGCAGAGTCTCCATCCCGCTCAAAGCTCTGAACAGGCGGTCGGACGATTCACTTTCTGTCATGAGAAAGTAGGTGGAAGTCAAAGGCATATACACACAACATAGTCAGCAGTTATTTTTAGTTTTACTTAGATTTTAAGAAGTATGCATGCTTACATGTGGCTACCTCTTTTTTTTTTAGGGACTTTCTGAAGACTCTGCGTACCTTCAGCACATTCTACGGTGGCCTGGCAGATCAGATGTGTTTGCAGGGACTTTCTTCTGGTGACGGGGTGCCATGCTGGAATGGAACATACATTGTGAAAAGGTTTGTTTCAAAAGATGTTAATGAAAAACACATATGCTTAATATAAGAGCAAATGAGGCAAACAGCATCAGAAGATGCTTTCATTGCTGAGACTCAAATTTGTTTAGTTTTTAGGTGTTCCCTTTATGTCTTTGTTTGGACAGATGTAAACATGCATGATTTCTTCATTGATAAACCATAGAGGTAGTGTTATATAGAGTCACAGCCTTATGTCTTAATCCGAACACATGAGCAACTATCTGGAAATAGTTAAAAACTAATCCTAAAATGAAGAGTAGTCAGAAACTTGGTTTTAAAGTTCACTGCATAAATGACTTGTAAATAATGTTGCTAACTTTTTTTCCATTCAGTTAATTGATTCATGTTGTTTTTCTTCTTTGACTTTGGTTTTTAGTTTTGTTTACTTGATCCAAACTGCCTTTCAGAAGGAAGAAGGGGAAAGTGGGAACACATGCTCAGCACAGTTTCTTGAGCTAATTATAGTTTAAGTTCCATGTTAAAAGTTTGAATCTTTCGGCTGTCCTAGTAAAGATGCCTTTCCTCAAAGTTTATTTTGGCATCCATGACTTCCTGTTTCTCAGGAGGTCAGTAGAAATATGACATGACATAGCAGCCCATTTCTCTTAGCCACTCTATTAAATGGGAAAAACAAGGGAATGAATGTCAGTAATTGACTACAATGTGACAACTACTAAACTTCCTCACATTTACAGTGGCCCGTATTTTTTTCTTCCACTTTATGAACTCAAACTTAATAGTCTGGGTTTTCTAAGTGCTGCAATCCATGGGAAACTTATTAGAGTTGTTAGAGTGCATAGCATCATGAGGGTGCAGTATATTTATTTTTGAACTAATCCCATCGAGTTTCTCACTTTTTTATTTTACATGGGTTGGAGACATGAATGGTTCAAACATCAAAGGACACAGCTAGACTCAATGTAGATATCATATGTCAGAAATGTCATCATTATGGTCAGAAAAGAAATATTATATATATTATTAGATGCTCATTCATGATATAGATGATCCTCTGAAACAGAAAACAGATTTTCTGTGAACTGGAACAGGCAGACTGGGGCCTCTCTCATAGTATCAGTCAGTGGCCTTGTCTTCATTACATCACAGCTCTCAATCTTTCTCATCCTGTCATCACTCAAGGACCCCTACACATATCCCTGGTCGGGGGTTGTTCTTTTTAACTGTCAGCTGCTCTTAAAAGAACAGGAATAGCAGGTGGACTGGTTAGTTTTTGTCAGCTTGGACTTCAACATATTTTTTTGTAGAAGATAACAATTACATGGACTGCAGGGAAAAGCTGGAAAAATATATTTTACAGCACTCTTAGCTGGACTTCTTAGTATTAGGATGGTGCAGCTAATTAAAAATTAAGATAGATGGTCAAAGTTCAGTTTCACTGCACCTCTGATAATTTAAACTTTCCATGTTTACTGTCTCCCACCACAGGGCCATGACTTTTTGTAGGAAAGGAGTGAACTTCTCAGATAATAGCATTGTTTATTATGTGCTGGAAGAAGAAGCAGGCCAGCAGGCTGCAGGCTCTTGCAGCAGCCTCTGGGAAATATTTATGGTCCTGGGAATCTTTTAGCTGCTTAAGCTTCCTTTCTTTATTTCCCATTAACAGTTATACTTATTGATAGGGATTCTTCCACCTCAGGTCCACTTGGCTTCATTTCGGTTCAGCCATTACTGAAAAAGTAGAAATTAAGAGACATTAAGAAACGGGCCTCTGAGGGGAGTATCGAGCCGAGAATCTCGGCAGCTTCTGGAGATCTGCAATCCTTTGCTGCTTTCTGCTACCCCAGAACCATAGATGAGTGGCCGGGAGTCAACACTGGCTGAGACAAAAGCAATAAATAACCTCCTACCTACAGGTCGTAACCCAACACCCACCAAGAGAAGGGGGATAAAATTCGCTGTTGGATGGTGTCTGATTTACAGAAGCTTATCGAGGCCTCAGAGTCCCTAAGCGATTGCTTCTGTGGGTGTGTGCGTGTGTATGTGTGTGCGAGTGAGAAACAGTGTACATGTATGCCCCTTGCAACATATTTTTGTGTGTGCTGGCACAAATTGTTTTATGGCCTTAAAGAAGCATAAAGTTGAACCAGAGCTTTGCCTTTTTTTAATAAAAAGAGACTCAGATTTAGGGAAGATTTAATGCATGTTCTCTTTTGAGTCTTTTGGCAAATAAAGTAAATATATAAAGAATGATCAGATAAGATCACAAAGGAAGAATACGAGCAGCTTTTATCCCACTGTCTCTGAGAATGTGGATGACTGGATTTTATTTCAGTGTGAGAGAAAAAAACACATTCTGTTCTTCTGCTGCTGCTTGGCTCGTTTCATTTACTCACTCATATTAGCAGAAAGACAGATTAGACAAACAATCTTGTAATTAGTGTCTTAGATTAGGACACAATTTGATCTGAAGAAATTCCACACAGATTTGGCATGCTATACTGAAAAACAAAATGTATATATTACTTTTGCAAATATGAAAATGAATGGTCTCAGCTATTTTATGTTCTTTGTTCTTGAATACTAATAGGTGTTTTTATATAATCACTGTTTTCTAAATGTTCATAGGACTGACTTGGTGAGATTTAACTGTGTGTTACTATTCTATGGTCACTAATAATAATTGCTTTTTGATGTAAGCTAAAATATGACCCAACATCTTTAGCTGGTTCTTATTTTGAGATGTTCTTGCTGCTTCTTTATCGAACTGTGATAATAACACTAAAGTTAAGAAATATTGACATAATTTTTTCTACTTTGTGGTCACTAGGGGGCACCGCTAGCAATTTACAAACAACATTTCATGTTGCATTCTGCATGTACTCGTGTCGTATTTTCAAGTTGGAAATACAGTCCATCCTTTTGAGAAGGATCTAAATGAGAAGTTTGTGCTAATTGTATACCTGCAGTTCAGTATCCAATATGACTGTGGATCATGTAAAATGTTATGACAGTTGGTAACAAACCATATTTTGGACTTCTGAGGGTTTTTAGCTCATGAAACCTGAAGAAACCCACATACAACCTATATTTATTAGCTTTAATTTAGTGTTTAAATGCACATAATTTAATCCACCCCTCCATTAGCTTGTTCTGCTACTTATTTTCCCAACTAGAATATGCTCAACTCAGGTGTGACGCCATTTCTATCTTTGAGACAAATCAAACGCACTAAAACTAGAACCATTTAAAAACAGTGCACTAGATTTAGAGGTATCTTGTGGTAAAAGTGAAGACAGCAACAAACTAAACAAACTAAATATGACCAACATATTTCTATAATTCATCAGACCTGTTCTAGAACAAGCCCGTAGTTTAATTTCAATTGACAGGAGAAAAACACATAAACATGTTAGTGATTTTACACATAATAGCTCTAACTAAAACGTAGTTAAACATATTATATTTCTGATTATCTGCAGAAAAACAAGCAGCTATCATTAGGGTTACTGTCATTATCTAGAGTCTTTTCTGTTCAAAACAGTTGTGGGTCATGTAGCCAATTAGCAGAGATATAAAAACACTGTAAATCAGAAATGCTGTGAAAATTATATTTCTGCAGGTAATTTCTATGTGACAGCAGATAAAGAAGTAATTTCCTAATTTTATTCTTCTCAGGTTTTATTTGTAAACTGGTATGAATAAAAAATTTAAAGGTCTCAGGATTTATGTCATTGGACAGCTTGTCATGAAATCAATAAACACGTTGAAAAAACTCCAGCTCCCTTTAAATAGCCGAAGTTGGAGACACTGTCCTTGTCTGGGTGGAAAGGTTAATACATTCCCACATACTTCCCCCATCTGTCACACAGCACAAATGGCAGGTTGCCATGAGCTACCTGCTCTTAAAAAGTACCCAAACCACAGCAGATGTTGGTTTGTAAAACTTGGGTAAAGAATCTAATTAATCTGATTTTATTTGATAACCAGCCCAAACCACAGCAGATGTTTGTGGGTAAAACTTGGGTAAAGAATCAAATAAATCTGATTTTATTTGATAACCAGCTGAGAAACAACAGATTTAGATTTTTTAAAGTAAAACTCAAGAAGGAAAACCTATTTTTTTTTCACCTATTTTCCTACCAGTTGGAACGGCTTTATTCTGTAGAAGCAATGCTAAAAAGCCTCAGCCACGCACAAGAACCAGAGTGTGATGGTTTATTCATGATTACCTCCTCTGGCGTAGGCTCACTTTAAGTCCTCCCCACCTGCGGTTTGTCTCACGGCTTCAAGCACTCACCGTGTGTTTGGGAGTGTGTTTGTACTTTCAACGTGCCTTTTTTAATTGAATACAATATTTTTATCATTATCACAATAGAAAGTCAGGAGACCTTGCACACTGTTTGAGTTTAACATGTAGTGATGAGTCCAGTGAGGTGAATGCCAACAGCATGCTTCGAAAAGATGCCAGAGGACAGGGAGGCAGATTTGAGCATGGCCTTTTGTTTAATAGGCCACCCTTTATGCTGTTGGAGCTGTCTGAGCGCTGACCTTTGACCTTTCCCTTGTCTTCGCTGCCCTGGCTAATCCTGTGGAGGTTAATCACATGGTAATGGGAGCCCGGGAGTTGAGGAGCAGGCCGCCTCTCAGTGTGCGGTCAGTTAGCCGAAGGAATGAATTGATGCTATGGATGAATATCTGTGCTGCTGTTTTCATTTGTATTATTCATTTTATTCAGTTCTGCCCTTTTTTCTTATAAACATTTCAATAGTTGCATCACTTTTCTATAGTTCTTCATGCGTATCATTTTCACACACATCTTGCTTAATTTGTAGCTCAAGTGATTAGCCAACTGAGGTAAAAAAAAAAAAACATTTAATGGTTTGTTAGTAGAAATCCACAGAAGAAGCATCAGTGGTTTAGGTTGTTCTAACTACATCGACATGTGGCATGCCACATGTCGATATATATATATATATATTTCTCAAAAATCAAGATGATGACATCAAATACCTTATTTTTCATGACTCCAGAGTGGTGGCTGATCATCTGTGCATAAGAAGTCTTTCTGTGTCAACTTCTTTGTGATCTGTATAAAAACAATATAAACAATTATGTAGTTGAAGTTTTTTATATTAAATGAGATACGGCTACAAAAATAGTCCTACATTTTGAGTTTTATGAAGTTACCAACAGAAAGGAAAAAAATATGTTGGAGTAATAACGCTGCTATTTATTTTAATGTACTTTTAACAGCAGAAGCTGTGTGAGTTCTTTCAGCCACACACTGCAGGTAGAAATAATTGCCTTATGTTAAACCCAAAGTACGTGTCCATGCAGAGAGCCCTCCAGATGCAAAGCCTCAAATAAACATGATCACAGCTGCTTGTGTTTGTTGAGCACGAGCGTGATGCCGACTCTTCATCTATTAATAAACCTGCTGGGGAAGCTGTGGTGCCACATTCAGCGAATTGACTGTGGTCATTACAGTCATAAATCCGCACACTTGGTCTGCTGGGCTGCACAGGACCTGTTGCAACCCTCTTGCACCAGTAGGTGGAGCTCTGCACTTTGGGTTATGCTCAAACTCACGGGGCACAGGCACATGGCAGATTGCTATCGCTCTGCTGCTGCTCTGCATCTGTTTTGGTGATGTATGCCGTCCGGCGGTCGTTCTTATCCATGTTCTTCCTGACAGTGACTGACAGAAAACAAAATTTAAGTGATAAACAGATACACAGAACATCATGTCTCCTCCACCTCCTTCCTTTGCGGTGATGAACTGACCTAATTTTAAACAGAGGTAATAACCTTTTAAACATTCACTGTCAGATATATTATGCACAGCCATCCTCTTAGTCACGCTCTTGCAAGAATATAAGAGAGTTGTTATTTTCCTCCAACAAATGATAAAGAGATAAAACATTTCATAAACTAAACTTTCCCCCTCACTTTAAAGCTTATCAACACATAGTTTAGCTTTTTTTAAATAAGTAGTAAAATATAAAATTCAAAACATTACTGTACAAAGTCAAGACATTCTAAACGGGACCAAAGTGGGTGGGCTAATTGAACAGTTGTGATTGAGAGAAAGGAGGGAAAGATGAGAAGCAGAGGAAGAGCAGAGCGGACGGACGTTCTTGAAAAGCTTTGTATTGCGACAGCTGGCTGCTGCAGATAACCGCAAAACCACTGGAGCACTTGAGGTCCGGGTGCTGCATGGCTAGAGTTCCACTCCAACATGACCTTATATCCTGCCTGGGTTTTAGATGCAGGGGTTTGGTCAGAGTGCCACATCCTGACGATTATCCCAAGTGACAGAATCAAGAACTCTGTCTGGCTGACTAAATTGAGTTCATAAGTCCCTCTTGTACCGGTGTGTGAATGTGTGAGCCCGTGCACGCACGAGTCTGCCAGCTTGCTTTAGCCCCACGTTCTTGTATAATGCATGATTGCTCTGAACAGATAAATTTTCAATCTCACCCGCCGCAAAAGGGAGATTTCATTTATTTGTGCTCAGATATTATCCCTGATGTTGCTACAGTGACTGCCAGTGAGAGCACTGTGCAGGGGGGAGGCAGTGAATTCAGAGCTGGCTGGTGGCAGGTGGCGCATGTATATGCGTGCGTCTGTCTGGTCCCATTCATTTTTCAGTGACTCCACTCCCTTTTTGCTTTTCGAGCACCAAATCCCACACACACCACGCTTCTGCCACCTCGAGTTGGACGTCTGCCTCCAGCATCTGGAGCAGATTGTGGCCCTGCAGCTTGCCAGGTAGCAGGACATTAACATCCAAGGCCTTATTGTCCACCGCTGAGCTGTCAGAGAGCACACCTTCTGTAACGACACCAGGCTGCCTCCGTCCAGCGATGAGCACGCGCTCGTGGCCCCCCTTGGAGCAGTCTTCCTCTGTAGCTTGGACATAAATCAGAACCCGCTGAAACTCGGGAAAACAAAGAGTTGGGAAAACTGTGAAGTTAATGCTCCTAAAGGGAGAGGATGTATTCTGTGATGGGAAACTCAGAGGGAGCCAACCCTATTTGTTTTGACAGAAATTACACTTACAAAAAGGACCAGAGTTGTGATTAGATTGCAAGGACACAGCAATATTGGTTTTATTGCACAATTTTACCAGGAATAATTTCAACAGTGCAGTGCTACAAACCAGTAAACAACAGACAATTATTATAATTTTAGTAATGGACCTCTACAATAAAGCTTGTGAATTTATTTTCTTGTTTTGTTTGGTGAATAGAGATTTGCCTTAGTGTATATTTTTCTCTGCTACACTGAGGCAGTCAAAACGTTGAGATGAATACAGAATAAAAGCTGAAAGCCTGACAATAAAGTCAGCACTTACCCAGAGTAACTATTTGCCTGTCTGCACATGAATTAGACTGATGGGGTGTCTCATCAAGGCCGCCTTCCTGCCGACGTTATGGCTGCACGCCATCCACGTCTGTGTTGGGTTCTGCTCCAGAACAGGCTTAATTTCTCTCCGTGGCCGAAAACAATGGCTGCCGTATCTTGGTATCATTGTCTTAGTTTATCTGCTGGCTGCAGGCTTTTGACAGAGCATGCTGTACCTTCTCCCGGTTTAATTTTCCCTTTCATTTGGTAACTGCACATGCTTTCCATTTACTGCCACAAAGTGAAAAATGTAGTAGTCATTAAGTTTTCATTACCAGTGTCATTTGTTTCTTCTTTATGTAGTTTTGGCCTGGAGAAAGTTCTGCTCATGGAGGTAATTCTCATTTTAAATAGTGGCAGCTTTAGGTGGTAGTTTTACTCCTCTTTAATGTTTTAGTATTTTTTGTACCTCACAAAAAAGTAGCAGTTTGCTAAATCTAAGCCTTATCATTCATTCTTTCTTCAAACAGTGCATTCAGGAAGTATCATTTCCTTATCAGGGAAAAAAGCCTGGCAGTCACTGGAGGTCTTTTCTGCCTTTATCAGGGATTTGTACCCACAGAAGAGTCAGCACCTCTTTATAAGTGAAACCTTCCCTTTTAGCTCCTGACCTAAGCTGAAAGCTGGGTGTGAATATGTTCTCATTAATCTCACCTCCCACAGTAAAAGGTCTGAGCCTGGTGGGTCCCTGAGAATGAATCTAAATGGCTTTGTGATTTCTGGGATGTAAACACAAATGTCTTGGGCAGCAAGGTGGCACGTCGCGGGATGCCCCGAGATCAGACTCTGCTCTCCTATCAATGTCCCCGTAAGGTTGTGTTGCAGTTTCTATAGAAACCAAGCAGGCCTTATTAAAAAAAAAAAAAAGTTTCACCTTCTCTGAGTCTGCCCTTTACCTGACAGCCAAGATAAACGAGCCGGGTCCTAGGAGGAAGGCAACACAAACATGCATCTCTGCTCAGTGGCCCGTGCTCATTGGCTCTCTGCTGGAAGCCCTTATTTACCTTAATGTTGGGAGGAGGTGAGAATGAGGGAGGCTTGAGGTAGCCGGTGGAAGGCGGGTGTGTAGGAGTAGAAACTTACTGTGATTACTCACAATGCCTCCCGTAAACAACCTTGAACCATGCTGCAATAAAAAAAAGAAGAAAAAAAAAAAGAGCAAACTACTCTTACTGCTCGCCCCCGACTGCACACCCAGGCCAGATGATGTCATATGTCACCTTCAGCTAATGAAGGTGATGATGACATGCACGAGTGCCGCATACGTTCACCATCTGCTCAGTTCCACCACGGTGGAGCTGCTCGCAGTCCTCACAATGCAGCAGAGAGGAGTCGAGGCACGTCGGCGGCGCGGTGTGAGCTTCCTGCGGCACGTGTGAAAGGCTCCGCTGCCTGCATCCAGATGACAGGCTGCGAGTTTAATCATACCTTCGCACCCTAAAGCTATTAAAGTGACAAGTCTCTGAGGTCACTTCTCTTAGATCCCCTGAACAGGTTGGGTGAGTCAGTGGAATGATAAGATGGTGGTCGCCAGTGACAAAAAAAAAAAAAATCACAAACTTTTGAGTAACAGCTGTTTCTCATGTCAGTGTTGATTAAATAAGCCATGCATTAATTTTCCCATCTGTGCATAGTATTTTTCTGTTATTTTTCTTTATTATTATTATTTTTTATTAATACTTTTCACTCTTCAGGTTACAGACTTGAAATTGTTTGAAAATAAAACAACAACAAAACAAAAACACAACAGAAGTTTTTTTTTCTGAAATTACTTTCAGACACTTAACTTAATTGCACAAGGGAGTAGATTGCTGTCCTAACAGCAATCCTAGCATTTCTATAATTTATCATGCAAAGTGTTTAGAGAAATATGAGCCTGCTTGTTTTTTTAAATTGTCTTCTTGAAAGCTTAATCTGTTACAGCAATACACACATTCTTCAAAAATACTTTTAAGAAAATCTGTTTTTACAGAATGGCAAACATAAATAAATACATGTATAGTAAATTAATAAAGCTCTGGAATATAATATTATATTTAGTGTTAAATTAACACATTTATGAAATCTTTATTGGCTGTTTACTACCTTGTGTGTTATTTTGTGAATTTAGTTTTTAAATAAGAAATGGCTATAAGAAAATTGTGTTATATCCAAACTTACCTGTATCTATAGATACACCGTTAGGCGTATATCTGGCCACCATACAGAGTTTGCAGGATGGTAAATTAATATCTAAAGCTCACCGTTACAGATGAGGCTTTTTTTTTTTTTGTAAAATTTTGCTGCAAGATTGAAAGATGTATTTCTTTTAAGGATTTTTACTCGTCTGTATCGGTGGTGCCTATAAATGTTGAAAAACCTGTAAAATCTTGTGCTCACAATACATTTGGCCAAAAATAAGACTATAGGGTTTTCTGGGGAAAAAAATTTAATCACAAAACTTATATTTCACCTAAATTAAGTTTGGAGTTTGCACCAGTCAATTGCCAGAAACTGAAACCAATTCATAGGTAAATCAGAATTATTTATTGCCTTTTTGGCTTATAAAGACATTAAGCAACAAGATGTTCTTTCTGTTTATTAAATGTTTGGTAAATGTTAAAAAAATGGGCTTTGATACATAAATGTAAATAAATCCTAAGTGTTCTGTTGGAATAACTTGTACCATTGTATTAGTCAAACAGAAACGCAGACCTCAAATTAAACAGGAAGTTGGTAATGGTCAGGAAAAAGCCTGATTTGTGCATCTCCAATGATAAATATTTTATTGTTTTGATTTTCAGATCTTTCCTCTGTTTGTACTATGTTTTCATCACCAATGTTTTATTTAGTTAATCAATTTTATATTATTTGCAGACTTAAAAAAATAAAAAAAACGAACAAAACATTTATTTAATTTATGCTTATCAGAAGTGATGATTAATTACATTTTGGCTTCATAGAAATTATTGTGTTGTTGGACACATAGCATCCATTATTCCTGTATTGTTTAAAGTAAAAGGCTCTTTATTTGCTGCCCGGCTTTACTTTGTTGGGAATTGTCTTTCAGATTGATTACATCTGGAAGAGAAAGCCTCTTTGTGGTGCCTGCAGGTTATTAAAGTTTTGACTGACAGGTGCTTGACTCCAGCTGCTGAGCGGAGTGTAAAAAGGCGAAAGTTGGTGACTGTAGATGATCTTGAGATAACATCAGATGGCCTTTGAGAGCGTCTGAAATCCGTCTCTATGGGGCCACTCTTCTGCTCTTGTCATGTCTTGACACTTTTCTTTTCTTTCTCTCTCTCTCTTTTTCTTTTTTACCCCATTCTTTTTTCTTATTCTTCATGTCTGCCGAGTCGAGTTTCGGCGAGTTGGCAGCCTGTATCTGATCCTGAGGTAATTTACTGGCAGCGATAAGGAAGTGGTGTGCAAAGTCTTGCGATATAGTTCTTTCTGACAAGGCAATCTGAAGCCCACAGAGAGCAAATTGGAGGAAAGTCTTTGTTGCAGATGGGAAAGGAAACCCATGAGGTTGTTATTGTTGCACAAATGTAACTAACTGTGAGTGAGTAAACAATTACATCTAATTTTTCTCATATGTGTGTTCACTTGGCTTCAGGTGGGGAAATAACAATAGGGCAATGACTGCAGCAGAAATAAAAGAGAAGAGTGGGCCAGCTTTGCTTTGTTGAGCTTGATTGTTGCATCAACTGAAACTGTAAGTTGTTGACTTAATCCTGAGTCATAATTTGGTTGTTGACTTTAAACCACATTTTTCTTTTGAGAAAAACAAACAGATTTTGCCTTGTTTGACTTTGTGTGAGCAGTTTTGCTCCAGAGGAAATTTCATTTACAAATGTGCGTGTGTGTGTGTGTCATCATGCATGTGCAAGACTCTTGTATTGAGCCCAGTTTTGCTCAGGTGAACTCTCTTTATATTTCTCTCAGGCAGACAGGCCGAGCAGACCAGGGTCATTGCCTCAGGGGTGTCTTAGAGAAATTCTCCTCTGCCGTGGGCGTGTAGAAATATGAAAGAGACCCTAAATCAAGACACAGAGCCCCATGAATCATGTCAGCCACAGAGCTGAAGAAGAGAGATGGGACCATCTGTAGCAGCATATGAATGGCTAACTCACTTGCAGTGCTGTTGACACAAGCTGAAGAAGTGTGAAGAGGTTGTGCAGATTAGCGCCGGTTCTTGCCGCATAGCCTGGAAACCTGTTTCAGTCAAAAAACGAGGAAGCCCAAATACACAGTGTGCACCATTTGTCAATCTGACGTTTTTACAGGATTGCATGGGGAACGTTTTTATGTGTGTTATAAAATAAGACGAACTCTCATTACAACACATTTATAACACCTGAAGTAGAGCTGTGTGAATTGTTCTCTGGCTTCCTCGACTGGGTTTGTTTTTTGTCTTTCTGCTGAAGTCTGTTTTAGTGTTTTGAGTGAGGTGCACAAGATGCTCAGCTGAAAAATGTTGAGAGCCCCGTGAAACCACAGCTGTTAAACATCTTATTGCATGTTTTATGAGCTAAAAACCTTATTTATGGTCCTGTTTGGAGCTGAAATGATGTGTTATTTCAGGTGATCACTTGTCCACAGCAGGCTAGTTTCAACCCCTCACATGTGCAAAGTTGCTGCTTCAGTTTCTAGTAAACAAAATTTGTTATCTTAAATTATATAGTCAGAAAACCATAAAAAAACATAATTAGGTAGATTCCAGAGAAGGTAAATTTAATATTTTGGGAAAAGCAGATGAAGGAGAAGGAATAATTATTTCTAGTTAAGGCCTAGTAACAAGATAATATTTTTAGAATGGATCGTTCACTGACTCAATGGATGCAGCACTTCTTGTGCTTAATTTATCTTAAAACAAAAGTAATATATCATAATTTTAATAAACAGAGCAATCACAGACCCATTGTTCTTAAGCCGTTCTGCTATAGTGTTGTAAAAAAGTATTTGCCCCCTTACGTATTTCTCCTGTTCTTGCCTTTTTTGTCACACCCATATGTTATCAAATCATCAACCAAGTGTTAATATCAGACGAACATAAGAAGAGATAATATTAGAAACAGATGATTTGAAAAAATGTGAAGAAATAACCCCGATTATTATGAAATCATGAATTAACTGTGTTTTGATAAAAGGAGATTTATTTGCTGTTTTACCAAATTACTCCAAGTGTGCATCAATGGACACGTTCACAAAATATTACTGTCATAAACCTGAGAAGATGAGCCACCTTTAAGTTGCCTCTGGCCATTTACAAATCTAAAGGGGAGAAAGTGTTACTCCAGACTGCTGAAAGTTCACAAAATATTTAGAAAAAAAGTATGGGACAACACGAGGTGTTGTGTAGCATCAACAAAAGCACTATGCAAGCTACAAAGTCGGCTTGCCCCTGTACAAATCAGCTGATGGGCGCCGTGACTATGGGCTGATTCAGGGGTGTAACAGTGGCACCTTCGCGAGATTGCTTCTTTCACAAAACACATAGAGAAGACAAAAATGTGCCTTATTCTCACCTCAATTTGTTTTGTGAAGGTGCCTTAAGACTCGTGTAGCAGATCACAAATGAACGTCGAGCATAATGTCAGCCATTTCAGAAATGGGGCCCCCAATGCCTGAAGTCAACCACGGTGTCATTATTGAAGTAAGTACACACTATCAAGTACAGCTTTGAATGGCTAAAATAATGATTGAAAAGGGTTTTTGAGTGGCCTAGTAATAGTTAAATCCAAGGTGCGACATTTAATAAGATGTTCCAGTTTCCAAACCCTCCAAACAGAAAAGGTGCAAATACTTTATTTACCTTTCAGTAGTTCCAAGCCATTAACCACAAAGTAAGACTGGACAAGATCTAACATTCATCATTGTATAACTTTCCTCCACCTTCATAATTCTTGTTATTTAAATTTCTGAAGAGGATTTTAAAATCCCACCCTTGTTGATTTTGGACTCAAACTTTTCAACCCGTCACATTGCTTCTCAAATCAGCAACTTGAGTTTCCAGGTTTTAAGTCCGCAAAATGTACTGCAAACGGCCCTGAAGTTTCAATTTAGACTTTTTAAATATAATAAAAGTTCCAGATATATATACAGCTTATGTTATTCTGACTGCTAAATACATATTTAAATCATCTCTTTATGAGCATATTCTTTTGGTGTTTGATTGTCCAAAACACAAAGAAATATTAATAGTAGTTTTTTTTTCTTTTTTTTTTTTACAACAATCAGTAATTATCAATCACTTTCTGACTTGTAAGTAGAGTCAAATCCATGTTCCGTCCTCTGCAATTAATATAGTGTAATGCTTTTTTTCTCACTGGAGAGAAATGTACCTAACAATAACTAAGAGGGATACATCCAATTATATCTTTCTCCTAAAAAAATGTCTTGAAAGGCCTGTAATGGGCAAACCCTTTATCCTCCTAATATTTAAAGAATTAGGAAATCTATTTTCATGAACACATTTATGGGTTGGACTAAAGGATAGGGGAAAAGAGCAAATTGAGATATGACCGTATTTTATTTCAACATCTCCTATTAACGCCTATAAAAAAACCCTTTTGACCTCCCTAATTGGTGTCTCCTTTGTTATTTATCATTGAGCATGGTCTGCCAAACTGGTTTCCTCTCTGGGTTTTATTAAGGTTGTAAAATCAGATGGGTAGCCTTGTCCTTCTGACTTAAAGTAATTACTTAATCTAAAGATAAACATAGTACTGAAATTAAATTCATGCTTTGGGACTGCCTTGTAAATGGAGAAATAATTATATTTCCATGACAAATTGCTTTGTCCTTCAATATGAAAGAAAACTGAAAACATTTTCTTTTTTTTTGTATTTAAAGTGAACTTAGTATTAAAAGAGTCTCATGGCACGTCTTAATAAATTACTGTCTGGCAAAAGTCTGGGGCATTACTGTTATTTAAGAAACACAATTTAATACATAAATAGAGAACTTATGCCTTTAAAGCAAAATAGAAAAGATACAATGACTCAGAAGTAGAGAAGAATCCACTTTGAGGACATGATGAGTGTGTTTCTGAATGTGTTTGTCTCAAGCACGATTTAGGTGTGTCTTGTGATTTAGTTAAAAAGCCGTGGCGGAGAATAAATTAGTGTGATCTTCAGACTGTGCACAGTTGTCTGTTTATTCAAAGCAGCATATCACAGTCAACAAGGAAACATAGCAGCTTGTGCTAACAAGGATAAGACCAATTTGTGTTATCCAACTGAATAAACATCAAACTTCAGTCTCACTAAATGACTAAAACTATGGGGGCACATCTTCCAAAATCCCTCGAGCTTTTTGTTGAAAGTTTTGTGTGTGAAATATGTTAATTCTGGGGAAACTGAAAATGTACAAACTTTCTTTTTGCACCACCACTTGTTTTTTGAGCCTTTGAGTTTATCATTCATGCATCTTGAAATAAAAACAAATGTGTTTATGCTGTTTTTCCGAACACTGAAAGCACTGCAGCTGCGAGATTCACGTGCAAAGCAGACTTTTGTGAAGATGTCCTTAATTAAAGGAAAGTTAAACTGTGACACCCACCTGAGATGAAACGTATTGACTGACTTTGCATCAAATCGAGACTGAGATGAGTCTAATTACGATGGACCTTTGGGCAGTGCAGCCGTTGTTTAAAGAGTGAGATGAGGGGTAAAAGGTGGTGTTAGGAGTAGTATTCTCCTGTGATTGGCCGTACTGTGTGTGTCAGTAAGTACTGTGCAGAATAAACAGATAAGCCAATTAGAGGATAAAGAGAGGGACTTAAGGTGTTCACTCAGCCATCTATAAAATTGACTCTTAATGTCGTTTAAGAAAGACTGGCATGTGACAGATAAAGTAAATGTAAAAAAGACTATATAATCTTACCAGCCACTCTCTTAGGTACTTTAGTTAATACCTGGTTGTGCGCCCTTTTTACCTTCAGAAGTAATTTAAAAAAGATTATGCAGTTGCTGCAAATTTGTGATCTGTACATCCACGACTCTCCCGTTCATCCATCTACCAAATTGCTCTATTGAATTGTGATCTACGGTGAACTCTTAATGTTTAAGATGACTTAAGTTTTGTGAGTTAGCGCAGAAAGTAGGCATCTGAAGATGGATATGTTGTTATCATAAAGGGATGGACATGGTGACATTACTTAGCCAGGCTTGGATTTAGTTGAAGCTCAGTTGTCAGTAATTGTTCTGGTTGATAAAAGGCAGGATGGGTCCATGATTTCATGCTGTCTCTGCTAAGGTCTGACCCTAACGTCTAAGTGTTGCAGCTGAAATCTAAGCTTATTGAACCAGGCAGCATTTTTCAAACTGGTTGCTATTCAGTTTTTATGATCCAGTGCAACTTATCACTTTAGTTTCCTGATTTTAACTGGTAGAAGTGGCACCCTTGTTTACTTGACAGTTCTACTACTCGTTCTGACCTCTGATATCAGTAAGGCATTTTTATCCAGACAACCTCCTATAACTGCAGGTTTTCTTTTTTTTTTTTGACAATCCCCTGTAAACCTTTGAGATTGTTACAAGAGAAAATATCAGCAGCAGATCAACAGTTTCCGAAAAGACTCAAACCAGCCTGCCTGGCGCCAACATGCCACATTCAAAGTAATTTAAAGCCAATTTCTTCCACATCCTAGTGGTTGGTTTAAACTTTAGCAAAACATGCTTACCATTTACTGAAGCCTAATGTATTGTCTCACTGCCTGATTAACAATTTATGCTTCAAGCTGTTGAACATATGTACTTAATAAAGTAGCCAGAGAATGTACTGTGTAGTGTTTTTGTTTAAAACATCCAGGAATTTCCAGTCAGCTACTTACCTACATTGATCTAGAGAAAATTAGTCAGATTTGATCCATGTTAACACAGCAGGTCTTGATGCTCAGTTCTCACTTTTTTTTAACAACTTTACTATTTAACTTTGATCGTAATGAAACTTTTGTGTGAAAAGTTTACCAACTTTTGTGATCTGCATAGGACTAACACTCCACTCTGTGAGGCATGATTTAATTTTTTTTTGTCAAGAGAATGAGAAGTTTAAATAACTTCTTTCATCCATAAATGATGTATTTGTACCATGTTCATCATGATTCGTAAAGATTTCATGAAGTTATCTATTGAATTTAATTGCAGATTGACTTTCAACTCGGCAATTTTCCTGCAAAATAAACCACAGAGTGACTCAAAAAATCAGGAATTATTGTATAAACTTTTTTAAGGAAAGGCATGGCATATTAGATTTTTTCATAAAATAAATGCAGATTGGTGGAGAGTACAAACAATCATTAGGATACACAGATGCTGTTTTAATGGGAAGAGATAACAATATAAATCAAAATTAGAAGTTTCCCTTAGCAGCAAGTACCAATTTCTTGCATTCTGTCCTGATAAATTATAATACCTCATGTAGCATTACTTAGACTGTAAATTGTTCTTTAATATTTAAAGCATCTGAACACAGCCACTTTTTGGTTTATTATCTTATTTGTCTTTTAAAGAAACTTGAATGACTAAAAATGAGTGATCTTTGTTTAAAATTTATTTTATTTCCATTGTTACTGTGTGTCAACATGTAAAACTACAGGTATATTCATCTTTTGGGTCCTATAGGAGAATAAAGCAGGTTCACTAACATTGTAATAGGGAGAAAAGCCTTGGAAAAATTGAAGATATACATCACAGCATGTGTTTATACGCTCACTGAGGGGTGCAAAATTACAATTTTGGAACGCGAGAGATGTTTTAACGGCTATTTCAAGTATTTATCTGAGAAACTGTTAATGCAATGCTTTTCCCTTTCCGTCCCGTCTGCTGCCGCAGCACTTCTTTGCCTTTCAAGGATGACTGTCATTCTTTTGAATTTGTCGACATACAGGCTTCTTAATCTGAAGAAGTCCTGAACACCGCTCAAATCATTCTGGCTAGTGTTTTGCAGCCTTCATTCTGCTTGGAGCTTTTTGAGAGCTGGGGGAGGTTTAAGAGATGCTTTGCCATCGGCAGCACTTTTTCCCCCCCCCTTTTCTTCCCTTTTTGGCCTTATGCAACACTGAGCTGAGAGAAGAATGAGTCTGAGAGCAAATATCCACAAACAGCTTCACCAGAGCAATTAGATTGTTGGTATTTCGGTCCCTTTTGCCAGAGTTGTGTTTACTGGCTCTTTCCCTCAGAGGTGAAGTGACACTGTTGTGAATCCCACTATCCATAGCCAGAGAGACAGCAGATGTGGCTACTTGTTCCTCCATCCCATTGTAAAACAATGAGATTTGATGACAAAAGCCTGGAAGAGGCTTAGAGGTTGGAGATTAAAAACTGGAACTCTGTAAAACTTTGTACTGGGTATCATGAGCATGGTGACAAACAAGCTGAAACATTTGGTTTCTGCAGATTTGGTTTCAAATGCTCAACCAACAGCATCTGACAAATCTCTGGAAAATTACCATGTTTTCCAGACTATAAGTCACACTTTTTTTCAAAGTTTGTCTGGTGTTGCTTTTAAATGTAGGTGCAATGAATTTATGTTTTTAGTCCTCTTCATGACTCACTTTTTGACTGATGACTGATGTTTTGACTGATCTGACAAAATTAAGGTAGGATTAAGCATCACCATCTGCCGCTGCGAAGAAAGCAGGCTGAAAGCAAGATGGCCAGACCTGGAGGAAAGAACCCACAGTTGGGCCCTTAAGGGAAGTTCTATTGGGAAAGGCTTGTGGATGGTGCAGTTACATTTCCAGGCCATAGTTGCCAAGGAGATGAATAGAAATGACATTTCTGGCAGGCTTTCTTGATGTTACCGCCTCATGTAATGCGAACGCTTCTTTGTCACCCTAGATTTACTGTATGCGTCTTTGCTTCATCGGTGGAGCGGAGCCTTTCATGACCACCATGATTTTAGAGCATAGACATTGGCATGTCAGAGACTGCTATCAGATTCCCTAAGCCTATGTTGACAGTTTGTTGAAAATCAACTGAATCATATCTTTAACATAGAGGTCACGTTTGACAGTTTCTAAATAAATGCAACTTATACTGTAGTGATACTTGTATGTTTTTGAACTGATGTGACTTGTACTCTGAAAAACATGGCAGCGATTTTTGTGAGTTTAAGAAGAATTCAAATGCCCTCCATTCCCCCTAAAGCATGGATGTAATGAGAATGTAGGCTACAGAGAAAAAAACTCTTGTTTTTTTTACCCAGCACACGATTGAATGCACAAAAACAACAATGTCTATTTCTTGTTATGTATTTGTTCTTTTGATATGAGGTTCTGGACTTTATGCTCTTGCAGAATTGTTGACTGGTGCCCTACAAAGTTTGAAGGGTGTTATGGAACAGTGGCTTGACAAAAGAGATTATATTCACCTACAGCAAAGAATGTGATTTATAGAGGGGCGCCAAACAAATATCACAATAACAACATCAGACGGACGGGTCGAACATGATAATTCCTATGTGTTTGCTCATTTTCTCACACTTTGTGAAATAGAGAAATGTGAAGTTTTGCCTTTTCTAATACTGTCCAGCTCTGGGGATGCTGATCGCTGTGAGCAGAGGCTTTGCAAATGTGATACCTTTGATTGGTTTGTTAATGTTTGTTCTTCTAGTATGTTACTGAAACAACATGGTGGAGGTTCTCTGCCTCTGTGTGGTGAAAAGTTAATCATTCACTACTCACAATAACCACAATGAAACAGGGGGGTGGCAGCATCATGCTATGGGAGTCATTATGGTTAGCGCAGGCATAGAAGCTGGTCAAAATTGATGTAAAGATGGGTGGAGCTAATTTTAGGACAATATTGAAAGAAAATATTAAGCTATGGTTCCCAGGGGTTCTCATGAAAATTTATATTTAATAATTGACTATTTTCCAGAATAAAACAGAACACAAATTAAGTATTATCTAAAGAGTATAGGCTGTGCAGTTTCACAACATGCTTGTACATGTTGCAAAGAATGGCAAAGCATTTATCTGTCCCTGTTAGTCTTTGAATCTGTCACAAAATGCAATGAAACAAAACAAAACAAAACAAAATGAAACAAAATCCTTAAGCCTGGAAGCTAGTGTTACTTAAAATCAGGACAGATTAGTAATTTATAAAGCAACAACATCTCAAATGAATATTTTTCTGTGAACATCTTGTGCATGTATACCATTATTTCTTATAGTCCACAATACAGCTTCTGATAGTCTCTGCCAATACAGTTAAATAAAACAATTTTAGAGCAGAGTTAAATGGAAGCAGTTCTTATATAGATTTATTACTAATGTCAGTGGCAATGTCTCTAACCCTTAAGTCACATTACTTATTGTGCAGCTTCCCAAAACAGAGCAGACATGATGGATTGCAGTAGGGAGACAATTGTTTTTTTTATTTATTTATTTAATTATTTTTTCAAAATATTCATACTTTGATATGTTTAAATTCTACCTTGGCTTTATTTTCACAAAACCAAATAATTTAAAAATGTGAAATGAGTATTTCTGTGTAGTTTGACAGCAACTTGAGCTACATATTGGTACATTAATATTGACATCTTACTTTAGGTATATTTTATATCTAAGGCCTATGTGCTGACACTTGAGCTTTGTATTTACATTTAGTCAAACTTTTAATTTTATCTCATTAATTTTTTTTAATTCAACCTCTTAAACGGTTCTATTAAAAACATTTAATGCTGCTGGAAAAGTAAAGATCCCTCTGAGCTCATAATGCTGTATTATAAATTGCTGCTGAGCATGTGCTTCCTGCTTCTCCATAGTAAATTACTGATCATTTATCAACAGTGAACATTGGAGCAGGGATGCATTAGACAGAAACACTTTATGTTAATATCCTGCTTGAATATCTCAGCACAAGAGTGCTGCAGTGAGCTACTTCAAGCCGTATTCCGGTTTTTGTGCTCCTTCGGCTTCAACTCTCAGCTGGATTATGAAACAGTGGCTCTGTGAGAGCAACTCCAATCACTGCTCGAGTGTTTACTTTAAACCTGACAATCTCGCTGCCTCAACTGCTCGAGGGGAATAAGGGTGTTTCTTCAGGCTTGTTGGTTTGTTTTTGCATGTTGACAGACCTCTTCATAAATTCACAATCACGCTTTCATTGTGTTCCTTTGCATCTCCACGTAGCAGGTGTTAAAATCTGAAGCGAGCGAGGTCAGGTTATGAAGATGGCAAAGATTTCATAAGCCTCTTAAAATTTGTGCCAAAGAGGGAGGGAAATCTTTTCATCAGATTGATGATTTTGATAATCTGCACTGGACTGAGACCAAGAAATCAGTCTGTTAAAAAGTGCAGATCATTTGTTGGCATTCTGCACTGAAATAAAACTCTCACAGAACTGATTCTGTATTCTGTGTTAAGCGGAAAATCCTTGTGGATGTGAGTATGTTGATCAATGACATCATAAAAGCTCTGATGAGTCTTTTATTGTCTGCCCTGCTCCTTCGACATCTGTTAAATCCTGAGCATTAATGCCCTTATGTGGCATTAACAACCCTAAAATTTCACTCTTTTGGTGACCATCTGCTTTTATGAGGCCATTGTGCCTCCCAGATAGCCAAGTTTTCCATTTGTCCTTATTATCTACCATAAAAATCAAATATTTAGGAGGTATTAGAGAGGGAACATTGCTGTTTGAGGACTTTTGTTATCTATTCGACATTAACTGTGTGCATGATGCAGTTGCTCATGCACTTTTAGAGCCACTTAGCTTTGCAGGGATATCATTGGTGCAATATAACTCATCATTTACAGCTGCAATAAGGGATTTTCTTGATTGCAAGGGTTGATCTCATTTTGCCACATCACATGTTGGCACTTATTTCCAAAAATACACTTAATCCTTCAGAAGCAGTTAACACAGATTTTGCTCTAGAGTGTCTACAGCGTTCTGCATGTTTTAGATATGGTTATTTCACCCATTGACATTAATATCAATAAAATATCTGTAAAATATCTGTAAACAATATCTGTTTACAGATATTAGAATCATTGATGCTAATAAGGAATTTGGTGAATAAATAAATTCATTCATTGACTTGACACCTGCAGTGGTGACACACTGTTTTCTCTTGGGCAGGGACTTTGGGACTCTCTGCCATTTGAAGAGCTTGTTTCATAGTTTCCCCAAGCAATGTGTGCTGTAAAATGATCAATGAATAAATATAAGGACATTTCCTAAGCTGTCCTAAGAGACCAAGGGGGCACAAGAACCTGTAGGCAAATGCATTAGAAGTGTAATCAAAGAAGTTTATTACCTAATAAGTCTTATGTTGATACATGAGCCAACAAGGATTGTCTAAATCAAGTCAATCATATTATACCCTACCACAGTTTTGAAGTATCTCTCAGTTATTTAGTGTTTGCATTGAATGATTCAGACTTTTCTGAAATCTTTCACAGTGGTTTTTGATAACAGCTCTTCAGACTCTCTGTGTTTTCAAAACTTTTATGTTCTGGTTTTACACCTTTCGGAGTAAAAGAAGAATACAAATCAGTCACACTGTGTCTGTATAATTTCCTGCTGGGTGCACTAACATTCTGACATTTCTATTAACATTTCTATTAACCCTAACATTTCCATTTCAAATGCAACTCCCAACAAGAAATGTTGCACATATGATAAACCCACCAATAATTCAGTGTGACATTGGGCATGCAATGTGTTTTCTTTAACACAAGAAAGCTGTTTGCAGCATTGAGTTTTAATGTAAGTTTGGACTGTAGGACAAAAGGAATCACTTGGTTAACTTTTAATGCTGGGTTCATTCTAACATAGAAATGTTTTTATAAGTTTTAAAGTAACTTACCATCTAATGGGTGCCTTCAAGATATTATTAAATGTTTGATTTAATTTCTTCTGCAATGTCATTTACTGTACCAAAATCGCTGCTTTAGTTCATTTACAGCAATGTTAGTATCATTTTGTTTATAGGACTGTTAGCGTATTGTCATTTATAACACCAAATTTGATACAGTAATTAGTTTAAAGCACTTTCAATATTATTTTACTTATTTTATGACATCATTTTTCTACGTGGCTTTAAAACCACTTCTTTAATTCATCTACAATAAAATTATTCTATTTTTCATTTACAATACTACTTAGTGCATTTACTCTTATTTTGCATTTTCTTCTATGTGTGACCAAAAAGCTGTCAGAAATTATCTTATTTCAAGCAACCATTGTGTTCTTCTGCCAAATAAAATTTAGAAACAGAAAAGGTAAATGGTTTTCACTTTTTTCCCCCTTTTTTGAATATTTTAATAGAATTTTAAAAGAACTTTCTTTTAAGTAAAAAATGATTAATCAGAAAACAATATCATCTTATTACCGTAAATAATTGTTTTTGTTTTTTTTTTACTGTATTTTAATCAACTATTGTATTACACTGAGAAAATGTACTTGCCCCACTGTTATGTTTTTCTTCATGTTTTTGGTCACACTTAAATAATTCAGATCATTAAATAAATTTTAATATCAGACAAATATATCCTGAGTAAATACCAAATGTAGTTTTTAAATGATAATTATATTTATTTAGAGAAAAAAAATTCAACACAAGAAATTAATTTTTTTTTTTTTTTTAACATTTTTATTATCTAATCTGGTGTATTATCTGCTGCTTCATCTCTAACAGAGCCTGACTAGCGTTCTTCTTTGCATCCTCATTTGTAAGTTGCTTTGGATCAAAGCGACTGCCAAATAAACACAAACATGTATTAAACTATACAGACTAAACAGCTTCTCTACCCCAAACATCTGTAGCAGAGCGTTCACCACATGGGAAGCCAAACCGAATGCTTGTTCTCTAATAAAGAAACAAAGCAAACAGAAAATAATACATCAGATTTAATATATAAAATATTTGAAAAAAAAGAAAAACTGATCTATCATACATGTGCTATACCGCTTTTGTTTAAAATTTTCCATTTTTCTCCAATTTTTTTTTGTGTTGCCGCTCTTCGACAACACCGAGTTAAACTGTGACTCTCTGGTAGTTTATTTATTTTTAGACCTTCCTGTACTTAATGTTCCTTTGTGCAAGCCACCCTCAAAATCTCAGTAAAAGTGTAAATACCAATTCCCAGTGACCACCAACCCAATGACAGACCACATTAATTACAGCTGCCACACTGCTCCAGCAGCGCTGTCTGATGAATTTCATGTTTCTCGCTGGCACAAGTCAATACAACTTTAAGGCTCAGGGCTTCTTAGTAATTGGAACAAACACGGCAGTAGCGATGTTTAGAGCTAAATCTTTGCCAGAGGCACAGTTCACTGCTGTCATATTATCCTCTTTGTCACACCTCTAAGTAAAGGAGCACAGCTTGAGATGCTCTGGCAAACCTTGTAAGCCTAATCATAATAATCCTTTATGAATATTCCTCATTACAGTCTGTCTGTGGACGTTTTGTCAATTAATTCATCTGTCAGTTATAAATAAATCATTTCTATAAAATCTCATTGACTTCCTGTCCAAACATATAGACTCTGAACCCGATTTTCACTCACCGTTTACAGGAAACATTTATGCAGTTTTAAATAAGCTTTTTGTTTATGCACTTTGCTTTCTTATCACCATAATATTTCTTGTTTATTGTACCACACAGATGTTTCTCTGAAGTGTGGTCCTTCTATTGATTTTGAGCATTAAAATGCATGTGTTCAATTGTCTTGCCTCCGGTATTTTCTGTCCTTTCAAGCTTAATTGAACAGACTCCATATCGGTGGTCTGCTCTGCTATTTTCCTATTTTTTCTGCCGATTGCAGTGAGCCAGAAGGACTTTTGTTTCCTCAGTGACAACTCAAAGGCAGGTATTTCCATCTTGCCTACTAACTGCAGGCTGGCTTTGTTTCTCACTCAGCCAACCATGAACAGTGTGCGTCGTCTACCTTCTTTACCTCTCAAGCTGTTAAACTCCCCTCTCTAAAGCTGTTTGATAAAATTGCACTCAGAAGAAATACATTTCCGTATTTAGGCTGCCAGCTTCCGTTATGTCTTTCCATTCTTGAAATTGTGTTGGAAAAACGTGAAATGTTTAGATTAGCTCAGCCGTTGCAAATTAGAAATTGAATGACTATAGGTTGACACCAGTATACTTCAATAGTTTACGGCAATCCATATGCATATAAATGCCAACAAAAACCCCAGTTTAGTCTCTGTAGCTTCACTGTAAAGCTTTGCCATATGTTCGTCTCTTGCCTTTTTTGTTTTTCTCAAATACAGCTTTGTTTTTTTCTGCTTCAATAATTCTATGCTGCCATAAATTCAACAGAAAATAATAAGAAAAACAGAATTATTATAGTTATTTTTTTCCATCTTATTCTGTTCTGTTTCTGAGAAATTTAATAAGGTAAATAAAAATGTCTGATAAAACACACAAACAAAACAATGAGACGGTGCGCGTTGTAGAGATGGAGTGGCAGTCCTCGACGCCGCCATCCCGTGTTAGATTTATGAATCTGAGAGCTGTGCTGCATGTCTCCCTTCTTCTCTCTCTACCTATTTCCTGCCTGATTTTCTGCAAATGAAGTGCCAGAAAAACCTTTAAAAAAAACTTAAGCAGCTGTCTCACATTTGCCAAAAAACCTCTTGATGGTCCTCAGCGACTTTGTGAAAATGCTCTGTGTACTGGAGATAATAGTTAATCTTTCGGAAGGTGAAGCTAATGTGGCATTTAACAAAAAGAACATCCTGCCGACACTAAAACTTGGTGTGAATGTCTGGGGCTGCTTTGCTGCTCCAGAATCTGAGTAACTTGAGGTAATTGATGGAACCATGAAATACTCCATTAATAGTTTGATCACTGGGGCTCTGGGTGGCTCAGTTAGTAGAGCCTGTGCACATTGTGCAGATGATATAGTCCTGGATGTGGTCGCCCTGGGTTCGATTACCAGTCTCGGGCCATTTGCTGCATGTCTTCCCCCTCTCTCACCACCATATTTCCTGTCAATTTGCTTTTCAGTGGAGCCCACTAGTGCCAAAAAGATTGTTTTTTTCTTTATTAATAAAGGCACCAGAAAATTCATACCTGTAATACCTCTGTGTAGCAAGCCATTTGTGCACTGTTATTTGACAATTTATAAATACAGGAACCTTTTCTATATTTCTTTGCAATCTAAGATGTTCTACGCACCTTTAGACTGAATGATGTTGATACACAACATGTAGTACACAAGCAAATATCCAAATGTACAAACAGTTGTAGATCTTGGTGACTTAGTGTGAATTCTTCCCCGGTATTAATAAAAAAATTAAAAAAAAAAAAAAAACTTGAGAAAAGAAACAAAAAAACAATTTGGGAGTTTTAGAAATTATGCAGTGTACTTCTCAAGGACCAGTTGGATGCTCTGTTCATAAATAGTAAAATCCAATAAATTCTTCAATTAAAACTTACTGTTTAACAAATAAATAGGAAGTTGTTGAAAGCATACAGGTAACATAATTTATCAAATAGCATACTAGCTGTTTCATTGTAAAGAATTTGCTTTCTGGTTTAAGCCAAATAATTAGCTTTTTTTCTTTTCCTCTTTCTTCTTCCTTGTATTAATACACCATGTGATTTATTATGCACCAGGTAAATAGGGGCCAGACGTCCTACTTTATATTAAAAGAGTTTAATATATATATATATATATATATATATATATATATATATATGTATATATATATAGAGCTATACGATATTATAATTTGTGTATATACAGTGTCCTCCCCATGTATTAGAACATCAGAATAAGAAGTGGAAACACCTTTCAAAAAATCCATCTTTTGTTTGAGTTGCATAATCTCGAATGCAAAAGATAACAATAAAATAAATGTGAATTAATATTTGGAAAGGAAATTAATACTGGAGGATCTGAAATTATGTATGATGAACTATCTGGTCATCTACTGGTCCCTACTCTAAAAACTGAAGATGGGTGGTCGTTGTGTCCTACAGCTGAATGATGCTGAATATATCATCAAATTAGCACAAAATGGTTCACTATACTCAAAATAAACTTTCTTTCAGTCCCTAAATTTAAATCCTATAGAAAATCTTAGAAAGTAAAGGAGAGGATCTAGAACTAGGGAGATTATACCAAGAGGATTTATCAAAGTGCTCTCTGTCTGTGTGCTCCAACCTTGTGAAATGTTATAAGAGACGATGAAGTACTACCTCTATGTCAAAAGGGAATTGCACAAAGTATTGATATTAGGTGTGACCAGGTCAGTGAATTTGTGAGAAAAAAGAGTTTAAGAGTTGAATAGTATTTTTTCCCACTGAATAACATATTTAAATTGAAAGTTGTTCATTTCTACATTCATTCTTAGATTTTTTTACTGCAATAAAAAGGGAATGTATTCTTTAGATTTTGCACATCTTTGCCAGGGGGCTCCAATAAAAATGGAAGCTGTTGAATTTTAAAGATGCTAAAAGCAATCAGAGCTTCTAAATTCATAATTAAACATAGTTTTTGAAAATATTAGACAATAAAAGTGGCAAAGTCCATAGTTTAAACTTTAGCCCTCATCTGTAGATCTATATATGATCAGAAACCAACAATGCACATCTTTATCTTAAATGTAATGTTTATTGGGCAAAGATCAGTCTGTTTTTAGAGTTCAAGAATGGGTGTACATGTTTGAATGTACAACAAAAAGACAGATGCAGAAACTCTCATTGCTATTCAGGCTTGGAAAGCAGGAGCAGAACACTTGAGCTAACACAGAATGAATATTCTTCCGCCATATTCATCCTGCTGCTTGAATTACCTTGTAAGTGTTCAGTAGCTATTACTAAACTCCGTCTAGAAACCACAAGAAGCAGACTGAGCAGACTGTTATAATATGCAGTCATTTGCTTGAGATTAAGCAAAGCTGGAAACAAAAGAATACATCATGCAAACAACATGAACCACTGAATCGTAGCATGCAACAGGCATCATTTGGCTTTGTTTTCCATTACAGAGCTGGTTTTTTATGCTGACGACTTTTTCAAGTTGAAGGAGTGTTTCTCTCCAGCATTTAGACTATTTACTTTTTTATACTTTTTCTGTACTCAGAGCAATTAAAAAAGATTTTTTTAATACATCTTCTCTTGTCTTGCTGTATCTCACATCAAAGAGAGGCTGTGGAGACCAAAATAACACAACGAGCAAACCAAGGAAATAATTTTCAGAAGATCGTGCCTGAGTTTAGGTGTCAGTGTGGTATTACGGCTCACTTTATTCATAATGTGTTGGAGAGGATTCGGGCCCCGTATGCACCGCAATTAGAGCAAATTACTTTGACGTACTCATCTGTCTCTTTACTGACGTCAAAGAAGAAGGTATTGAGGGCTTCAGATTTCTTTTGTTCCAGATTTTAATATTTTGCACTTACAGTACACTGTGGTAGAGTAAGAATGGGATAAGACCAAAGGATAAAATGATTGAAATTTTCAATCTGGGCCTGAACAGTAGGAATGAGCTGCAAACCAAGCATCCCTTTGGGGAGAATTGTATGGATTATATTATCCTGTTGCTGGTCCACAGAGACCCTGGGCAATCACTCAGCTGCTTTATATCCTCTCGTAGGTGGTGCTCGATGCCGCTGTGTTCCTTTCCCGCTCACCTTGAAGAATGTGTGATGACTGTGATCAGGCGTTTTCATCTCTAACACCTTTTAAGTTCCAGATTCTTATTCTCAGGTGCTATAGGCCACCGAGATGCTTTGTGTTGCATTGCCATCCCAGCAGCACATTACAATAGATTGTATGTTTTTCAAAATATAGATCCAGACGCCGCTCCAGAATACATAATGAGTTGCTTGTGTCTATTTGTGTGTGTATGCACAGATCATTTAATCTACATTTAACTTCATCTTAATTATAGCATGTTTTTTTTTTTTTTTGTATAAATGCGCACAGACATCTCAATGAATAACTTTGAGGGATTTGATTTGTTTTATTTATTTATGTGGAATTTTGTGCAGTGCCAGGCGTGGCGATGACTGTGTTGATTCGGGCTCTTACAAAGACCTATCTCAATCTCCCTGGTTGTGTCCGGGGATTAAGCAAAGCTGAAGGCAGGTGCATCATACGTGGCTCCTCCGGCATACACGGTTCAGATGCAGCTTAGTCCTCCCGACGCATCGACCTCTAGCCGCAGGCACCTGCTGCATCTTGCCAAACAAGACCTTGACTTTCACACCTGTGTTTCGGGCAATCAGTAGGTTTGGATGCACACCTGAAGCCAGGTTATTCAAAATAAATAAATAATACAAACTCCAAGGTTGTCTTGACTTGCACGTAAAAAAAACCAACACGATACACAAAAATATGCAACTGATGAAGCCACAAGATGTTTAATTTAAAATAGTTTAATTACAAAGCACATGTTTTTCTTTGTTTCATGAGAAATGTTGTAAGTACATTCATCAGGACATGTCAACTGCCACAAAGTTGATGATTGGAAATTTGAACTATCATATGCACATAGTTTGAAGGCTGCAACCACCCCCTCATAAATTCAAGGAGTATTCATGCATTTCTACAGAAATTATGTTTAAAGTACTAAATGAAAGCTGAAAAAAATCCCAAATTGCTTGATTACGTAAGATGCAATTTAATGACTCAACTCTGCTAAGTATCAAACATAAAACTGCACTTCTTGTAAAAAAAAAGATTCATATTCCACCAATCTGTGAGGAGAAGGCTTTGAGCTGTACAATAAGGCTTTGTAAATCCACGCTTTTGTTTGAAAAATCAACACTGGTTTCATGGGGGCGGGGGGACAAATTGCTTTGATACTGACAAACACTAGAAGAACATCTTGATAGCAGCAGGTGATTGTTGTTCAGGCCACATAAAACACCTTTAACCTCTTCGTTAGACATAAATGTTTGCCTCATAGCTTATTTATGCATCTGTAGTTACATAGGGTATATTTGAAACCATCAATTATATATAACACACACAGGCAGGCTGCAGTATTTTCTACATTCACCTACATGTATGTGCCATTTACTGTGTATAGTTATGCATTGTATCTTTTGCATTAGTATAGATTAGTATAAACTATTTGCAATGTGCAATCGTTTCTAGTCTTAAACAAAGAACACATAAAGACCCTCAAAGCATTTTTTTCCATTGATATAACTTTGTTGTTTTAAAATTTAAAACACAGCAGATTACATCGAATCATGAAATCTTCAAAAGTTCAGTAATGACCATAATGCAAATCTTACATAGAAATCCATCCATTTTCTTACACCCTTGTCCCTAGTGGGGTCGGGAGGTGCTGGTGCCTCTCTCCAGCTAACGTTCCGGGCGAGAGGCTGGGTCACCCTGGACAGGTCGCCAGTCTGTCGCAGGGCAACACAGAGACAGAGACACACTCACACCTAGGAAGAATTTAGAAAGACCAATTAACAGTCATGTTTTTGGACTGTGGGAGGAAGCCGGAGTACCTGGAGAGAACCCACGCATACACAGGGAGAACATGCAAACTCCGTGCAGAAAGACTGGGAATCGAACCCAGGAACTTCTTGCTGCAAGGCAAAAGCTCTACACACTGCGCCACTGTGCAGCCCCACTTACATAGAAATGTGTTCTTTAAATACATTGGCCTTTATATGTAAATTACCAAAGTATGGGAACCTAAAGGTCACTTTAAACCTTGAGTTCAATTTTTATTTTCTACAACGGCGCTGCAGAGACGAAGACGATAAAGGCTGCAAAACAAGAAAAAAGAGCTGGTAATAAAAAAAGCGGCAGCGATAACAGACTCTTCTTTTTATAAAAGATGGAGCATGTTTTTCTAAAACTAATCACATTTGTGGAGTCTGATTTGTAGGAAATTAACTTCAAAATTACATCTCAAAGATCCAGACAACCTATGTTTGAATTCTGCCATGCACCTCGAGTTTTGAATAAATTAAGCTTCCACACTTGCAACATTTTATTTATTCATAGTTTTTCCTTTTCTCTCTGACTTTGTAGGTTTTGATAGTCAGAGCTAATTTGTACTTTGTACAAACCATCTTATTTTTGTTGGAAATGGTGTTGACAATCTCATTCAGATAATTAGGTTGAAGGCCAACATCTTCTTTATCAGAACCTCCACAAACACATGTGCTCAGCATCAGCAAAACAGAAGAAATATCTCAGCAATAAGTAACTTTACCTTGATCCTCTTGTATGATTTAAATGATACGGCAGAGATTGAGATGTGAGTGAAATGTGTTCAGTCATCTGCTGCCAAGGTCACAGTCTTTACGCCTGACAGACGAAAGAAAAGCTAAAGACTGGGGCGTCCTTGAGCTAAACTGAGGTCCATTACCAGCCTATAACAACAGTTCACCCCAAAGTGGACACAATGTGTGTGTGTTGTTGCACACACACACTGTCATTTAGTAGTTTTCCTTCCGCGAAGAATCACCATCTTGCTGGATGCATAGTTTTATTTTTAAACCTCACACTGAATGCTAACGTTTAGCGCTGCAAACCAAGCGAGTTGCATTTTTTGCACATCGTTCATCTAGCTTTGTGAAACCAAAATACAGCTTATTTTCTTTAAATCACCACTGTTTCTACTTCCAACAAAATTTTTCTAACAATATGAAGTCTTGAGCACAACAAAACCACTTTCCTGGCTTTCCTGGCAAGTCTACAGAACTGGTGGCAATTAGAAACCCATGTGTAATACCAAACACAAGCTTTATTCGAAAATGGAATCATTTTCCTGCTATGTTTCAATTTCTATGGTTAAATATTTAAACAAGGTTTTCTTAGTCCAGTGTTACACTCCTATATCTGTTTATTAAACAACCCACTGAGTAACGCCTGAGCATGATGCTGCCTCCCTAATGTCTTACAGTAGATGTTCTTGTTTGATTTGTAGGCAAGCAGGAATTATAGCCCAAATGTTCATGCCTGGTTTCATCAGACTATAAAATATTCTCCCCCATGGTTTTGTGAGATTTCAGCCAGGCAAGAATGTTTTCTTTGGAACAAAATGTTTCTATCTTCCAACCCATGTGGAAAATATGGGGAATTGTTGATGCATGTACAAAAAAGAAAAAAAAGAAAAGAAAAAGAAACACCAACCAGAAATTTGTGCAGCTCCTTCACAGTTGCTGAACACATTTCATGTCAGCTGTACATATATTGATGCTCTAGCGGCTAAAATCCTATATTTTAGGCTACTGGTTGTTATGCTTGAAAGGCGTTGGTCTTACGTGCGTTCAGTAGAGATTTATCATGCCGATCTTTACTTTGACTTATAAAAAGGTAATTTATTGTACAGAACAATGTCCATTGTTTGCTACTTCCATGTAGTTACACGTAAATTCGACATCAAAACCTAAACCAAACACAGTGGAAAACTGTTGCCTCTTCCCACTAACAACACCTGAACAGAATCACGGTTGACCTTAAATACCCGTCCCCCATCAGACACACAGAACTCAAAATGAAATTCGCCCCCTGGTGGCGATAAACACAGAAAAGGATAAATGGCTCCTACAGAAGCTCTGCCATTTCAAAATAAGACAAAAGCTATAATTTAGATATTTCTCCTTTTTCTTTGTCAATTCTCAAACCTGGTAAGTTTCACTTGGCAAAATTTTGATTTAGGAATAAAAACCCTCACTCTGTTTTACGCTTCCCTGTAATCAGACTTCCCTTTTAACTCATTTAGACTAAGAGTTTTATTTCAGTCATTCATGAGCTTTGGATCAGTTACCAGATCCTGCAAGCGAATAACTCCCTTTGATGTTATTTTAATCTTATGAAAAGCACTAGAAAGAAAGAAATCTTTTTAAAAGGACACCTTTCATTTAGAAAAAGGTTTCAAAAATGTATTTTCATGAAAACACATTTGAAGTTATGCACAGTTTCTAAATCAGAATATAAGCGAATATAAGTTGTTGTTTTTTTTTTATTACAAATGCTTGTTAGAGTAAAACCACTTAGAGTCAAATGGTAGGGTCCAATTTCTTCTTGTATCAGAAATCAGTGTGAATCATTTAGATAGATTTTTTTAATATATCAGGTGTTTACATGAAAAAATTATTTATGTGTTCATCTGTTTGTGCTCTTCACAGCTACACACGGCGTGTTGTTGGGAATGGAGTCAGAGCTCAGAGTACCAACCCTGAAGTCAAAGTAAAAGGAGAAGACCCTGTAATAAACCAGATCATCGACAAATTAAAACACATCAACCAGGTGAGATTCTTTCATCCTTTGTGGATTTTATAGAGAACTACATGATTTTACTCTCATTTTCTTCAAATCTACATTTACACGGTTCATTTTGTCAAACATATGGTAACTATCCCCATAGGAAATCTGTTAATTCCCTTTGCTTCTTTGTTAGTTTTTCATAAATTGACATCCCCCTTGTTTATAAGACTTAAATCTTTCACTTTTTACCTTTAATTCTCATCAAATGTTTTTTTTTTACCCTCTCGTATATTCCCGGTAAATACCAGCACAGAGAAAAATAGTCTCAAATGCAGAATCATTTCTAAGGCAATGAATGAAACAAATCAATCATTACACATTTAGAAAGCCATTTGGTCTGCTTTGTGTGCCTTCATATTTACAAAATTATTATTTTTTTGTTCTTGTCAAAATCAATGTGGCTTTTTCTACCTGCCAGTCTGCCTTTATGTGCGTGTGTGCTGCCATGGCACCTCTCAGTGCTGTTTATCTCTCCGCATGATGAGATTAGAGCAGTTTACGGGAGCACTTTTCTTTCCCCTCGCCTCAATAACAGCTGCTCCGGCTGCATTTAGGCTGTCGAGCTGCAGCGGCGGCTTCAGATGTCTATTGCTTCGGGTTCCCAAGTGGCGGGCTGAAGGCCAGGTCATCTCTCTTGACCTCATACTGGCACCCCCTCCTTCACTAATTCTCACCATCTGTGGGGTGTCAGAACACATAAATCTATATCATAACCATCAGAGAGCCTCTGTTCTGCCTGGTTGACATTCACTGTGTGTGCAGTGTCTTTTGCCTTTTTTGCTGTTTGCATCCTAAATGTGGTTCGTTGTGTGTCTTTTGGTTCTGTAAATTTTTAGTTTCAGCAGGAAAGATTGTTTTGTAATCTTGAATACTCAGGGATGGCTTATCTGATTTGGAAATGGTTTATGTGATTTACTTTAAATACTATGGAACAGATTATGATTATGAGCTCTACCCAGATTGTATAATCACCTACAATCTGCTGAGACCAAGTATTTCAGCCAGTGTCATTTTAAATCCCATGTTGTTCTTTCCGTTCCAAGTTGTTGGTTTGACATGTTTTATTATATTCGATGCTATTTTACATTTTCATAACATTTTAAATATGCCTCTCATTATATTTTCAGTTCTTCCGTTGCTCTCTCTTATATTGTAACAAAAATAATTTGAAGACGAATCCCTGATGGAGTTCTTTTAAAATCTACATGCCAGCAGCTTGACGTGTAGATGAAAAGCTAACTACAGCTCTTTTCACTTATTGGTTGTCTTGATGAAGATGAATAATAGATTCAAAAGCAATCAATGTTTCAGTGCAGAAGCCAACTTTCACTTCAGAAAATGTAGAAATGTTCAACCTCTATTTTGAGTATATTTATTTATTGAGTTGGAAAATATTTCTATGAAACAGATGTAATGTAATTCTTTATTTTTGTAATAACTGATAGCTTTTATGCTGACGAGAGACTTTTGAACTTTATTAAGTAACATTTGGCTTCTTGTTTTGCTGACCCATAGATATGATGTGGCACAGAAACTTCTTTCTTTTAGTTACTCTGCAATGCAGACAAGACAAGAGAACATGAAACTTAAAAAAGGCAGATGTTTGTTGCTTTTCAAGTCTCGGAATGACTCTCGGAATAAAATAACTACCATACTGTATCTATTTACCAACCAACAATAAAAAGACATTTTAAAAAACTGAAACTGTGACAACTAGAGATAGAAGCTCCAAAAGTGCTTTCCAATTTGGTACGTAGACATCTTTAGAAAACTATGGAGTGGTCTTTCTGAAAGAATTTGAGAAGATTATGTACAATATTTTTAATTGGTAATTTTCTTGCCTTTTGACAATAAAGGTAACTAAACATATCTTGGCTTGGAATAAGTATTTTTTCATCAACTAAATAAATTAGGTAAGTGAAAGAATTTGGGACTAATTAAGCTTTCTCCCTCAAAAATATCACTAAAATAAAATATTATTGCCACTCAGTAAGTCCACACACAACAAACACTTGTTTCAAGGAATATACTTGTAGTATAGTTCTGTTTATTTATTATTATTTTTTACAATGGTTATGTTGTTAACAAGTTTTACGTAAACACCAAAGCAGACTGACAGTACCGTTACTTCTAACTGAATAATTTTATCTTCTGTTATTCTGTAATACTTTGACCCGATTCATTTTAAGATAAATTAGGACTTAAACCTGAGACTGATGTGAGTTGCAGTTTTTAGGCATCATTAAACCAGTAATGACTAAAAATAACAGAAAGGCACACCAGTGATGAAGCACTGCAATTTGACAGACTTAATGTTAGTTACCTTTTTTGATGAATACACTTGGATGCACTCGGTTGAGCTATAATTGGGAATCAGTGAGCCAAATCCAGAGACACACGGCCAGTTGACCAGTCATAAAAACGGATTTGATGCGCCTAATTTAACTTTGTGTTTTGTCCAAAGAGGCTGCACAGGTCAGACTTTCCGGGCTTCACGCAGCAACACGGGTGAGCAATTTCCTCCAAAAGGCACGCAGTGTTTGAAACCATAAAACTGTTTTGGGGGATGTTGTTGCATATTAGTGTGGTTTTCATGATACTCTATTCACACAAACAGGGATTCGTGAGTGAAATATGTAGGGGAGGTGCTGGCAAAAACCACTGGACCAGTATGCTTAACATGATGGTTAGAATGCGTAATGGAAGCCATGTTTTATAATGTGACTAAAACTTATTGAACTTTTGATAACTTAGTGTAACCTGTTCCTCTAACATTTAGAGCATGAGTAAAATACATCCTTACTGTAATGCATTGTATTGGAGATGCATATGAGGGTGATGGGGATCAATTTATATGTGAAAAAAGTTACGATAAGCCTTCAAACATTGAGCACTTTATTCAGGAATATTCACATTTTCATGTCTGATCTAATGTTTTAATCACTGGAAAAGACCACAAAAATAAACCCTGTTTTGCAAAATGAATACAAAATGTCTTTCTATTCACACTAAAAGTTATGACCTGCTAGCCAGCCTCAGCCCTCTTTGGTGGAAGAAGCCTCAGTGAGATGTTTCTTGTTGCTACCTAACAATCCCTGAATTCTGCCTGAGGAACATTTGTCCCACTCTTCATTTTCAGCAGAGAGATGATGAGGGGTTTCTTGCACATACAGCAAGTCACCTCACACTATCTTAATGAGATCAAGATCTAGGCTTTGACTTTTTCCAGTGCCTTCTATTTTTTCATTTTTAGCTAGTCCTGGTGGGTTTGCTTGATTTTTTGTTTTTGTTTTTACAAATGGTCTCAAATTTTCCACAGCAGCAGGATTTGTGGTGGATTCTGTGATGGTGAGCTGGCCAGCTTTTTGCTTCACATTTTATTTGAGGTTCTTTGGATCTTCCCAAACATGTCCTCTACTCTGGTGTCCAAATGAGAAATTTGGACATCATATAATATATAGTTACACATGCATGTTCACCCAAACACTTGCATATCAATAGTAGCAAGTCCTGCATGATATTTTAAACCCTGGTGAGCGTTATAAGCTGCTGCAGCCTCAGAAAGTTCTTTTGATCTTGCTGTGGTGTTCACTTTCTCTTCAACAGTCAGAAGGACACCAAACTAAATGTCTGAGGTTTAAACAGAGCAAACTTCCTTCAAAATCCAGGGTAGTGACACGCCGTTGTGGGATGTGGGGCATTTGAGTGGGGAATTGCATTGTATGATGTCTTTTGTTTTTCTTTTTTATGTAAATTACATAAAACTTAGTTTTGTTAACATAAATATTAAATATTCATATGTCCTAATATGCTAGAAAAACATAGAGGCTGTGATAGGATTTACTCACACTTTCACATGACTGTTTGTCTGGACTTTAATGAGGCTAATGTTTACATTTACAAAGTTTAAAAATAACTTTCAGGTTTCATCGACAGGAGTAAATGTCAAACCAGGCCTTTTCAGCTTCCCAAGCTGCGTTTTCTTTAGAACATTTTAAATATGGTTTATTTACAAAAAATCAGCAAGTAGGCAGATTTTCCACAGACACGTTTACAATTACGTTCTACAGAGAAAGGTTTGTTCTGTACACTGTATTTGCCCAGGTGTATAGACGATTACAATATCATACTATAATCTTTAGTAAGTAGAGCTCTTAAGTTGAAGCAGATAACATTTTACTATTTGAGCTTCTAAATTGTATTAAATGGGATCATCATCAGTTGTTTAGTTTTGCTTCTCAGATTTTGAAGTTAAATTTACTGAACAGTTATAAGGGAATCTGGGCTATCTAGTTGCTGAATGGTTGATTATTAGTTTTTAATAAGCTCAGCTGGCTGAGCGGTTTTCTTATCTGTCATAAATTACTCTGCTTCCTACTTAAACAATGACCTTCGTGTAATTATAACACAGCATTTGATTCATGCATAATTGTTTTAAAAAACCTTAAACAAAAATTGACAGCTCAAAATAGGCACAAATAAAACCATTGTATTTGTTTTTTGGCAGATCACTAAGGTTAATTATAATACATATTTGTTCTGTCTGACATATCTTACTTTAACTAAAACTGTCTCTGAGAGGGTTTTTGCTTACCCCCATTGTTGTTGTTCTTTTCCATCTCAGGGAAAAAACAACAACCATGACGTGCCTTGCAGTCTTAATGCCACAAATTAAGGTTCCTTTTTCTATGTGGACAACCTTAACAAAGGTGTTGCACGTCTATCAACCGCAGTTAGAAATACAAATATCCCCCTGGCATAATAATACAGAGTCCTCATTAGTCCCTGGAAATACAAATAGCACAAATGTAAAATGTCAGAGAGTGAGAGTGTTTCTGTTAATTAAAAGAAGCTGTGTTATGTGATTGTTGTAATCTTTTAGCCCTTACATGTGTGGTGTATGAAGTAATTAAGATTCTACGAGAGATTTCCAAACATCACATTGCTGCTTTCATTGGGTTGTAAATGTGACTGGCCACGACTAAACTAGGAACAAGTATCTACCCCTGGGGGTTTTTGAGTTGTTTGCAGATTCTGAAAGTGCAGATTCTACGCTTTATAATGATGTGAAACAAATAGAAATAAGAAAATGAAGAAGCATTGGGACACTAAACAAGATCAGGGAGAAAAAAGCCCTCAATTTTTAAAAGAGTTATTCCTAAATCTGATCAATTACATGGGCTTATTAACAATTAAGCAAGATAATAGCAGAAGATAATAGACACGACATGTTACACAAAAGAATATATATTTTTAGCCCAAAGAAAACATGATGTAAATAATTATTTAATTTTATTTTTATCAGCCACAGGATGTAGTTCATCAGCATGCTCATTCGCCTGGCCACAACTTTTACCGTCCTAAAAAGAATAAAAGTTCTGAGGCTCACTCCATGAGAATGAGAAAAGTATTCCTGCAGACATGAATATGTCTAATCATACAAGCAGTCTTAGCATTGTTTTTTTTCACCCGTATTTCTCTGCTGAATGTTGTCATCTCTGAAGGCTCATATTTCTAACAGCACATTACTGGCCTGGGTTCAGGGAGCTATGATGACAATATTAACTAGCCATGTATTTTCTTCAAACTTGCATCTTATTGGCTGGATTTATTCTGTATGCAAGCCGAATTCAAACACAAAGTTTACTATTTTAAAACCTCAGATTGCTATGTAGTTGTTTCTTCATGACCTGGACTAATATATCAGTATTTTCTGAGTTAGTGGTGTTTTTTTTTTTATCTATTTCTTTCATTTCTGTGCCAGTGACTTGCTCCTGGTTTTCTCCTGGTGTGTTACAAGTGTATTTTCATTTAATGCACAAAAGTGTTTTTATACTCATAGCTGAATTGTTTACTGTCAATTTCTTAAAAAATATATATATCTTTTGAGAAAATTGCGTATCTATGAGCCACTAAACCACAATTGAAAATATTCGTAATTCTTCTAGCTTCAACATTTTGCTGTGTTTTTTGTTCATTTTCTTTGCATGGGGTAAAAGTAGAACTATCCAATTTACGGTCCATATCTTGAATGTAATCATACAACAGAGGGTTCTCAGTTGTGTGATTTTGTAGTTAAAGCCAACTCGTGTTGAAACAACATTTGCTCTCCTGCACAAGTGTTTTTTGCCAGGACTTCATTGCGTGTGCCAGGAGTGCCTTCAGCACAAGCAGACAAAGAAGACAAAAAAACGACTGCAGGGAAAACAGTGACCCTTGCCTTCTCTTGTATGTAGTCACGACGCAAACCTCACAGATCAACGTTCCACAAGCCTTTCTTTGCCAAAGGGAATTTCAAGATTATGTTTGGATTTCATTTCAACAAATTCAAGTTGCAAGCAAAATAAACAATTGCAGAGACTACTTACTGAAGACTAATTGATCTCTACTGTTGGGTCAAATTGATTCTCAAAGGGGAGAGTTGTTGCCATGCTATAGGTGTAAGCCTCATATTGATTAATAATGTACCAACTTGCAGAATAATTCATCACTGGGCATGTTTTCTTCATGTTGCTGATGCAAATAGGAAACATACAGTATAAACAAGCAGAAAAGGATGTGCTCTGATAGGTTTTGACTATCTACAAAAAATGTTTTGAAATGAGAAAAGCAGAAGAATTTTCAGTGAGGTCAAACTAAAACTGAATACCCTTTTTTTTAAAGTGTGGATGCAGCTTTTCTCAGAACCAATTTGTCTACACAGCTTCTGAATACCTACTTTTTCTTAGGGGAAATACAGAACTACAGTGACTTGCAAATTCCCTCATAACCCTCTTCATATTTTGAAATATTGCAGCGACAAACTTTAATGTATTTCAAAAATGTAAGGAGAATGAGCCATGGTTTTCAAAATCTTTTACAAACATAAATCTGAAAAGTGTGGTAGGGAGGGCATCCCTGTGTACCTAAACGGACATGCCTATTGTTTTGGAGAAGCTGTGGAGATACACAGCTTTATCGAGAGAATCTGAATCTATCGGGAGTCCTGAAAGAAAACCGGCCACAGACCACAAAAGACCAGAGGCTGTGGAACTGGTTCATCTTACAGTGAGACAACAACTTGAAATATACAATCAAAACTACAATGGATTTGTTTGGACCAAGGCACATGCATATTCTTGATTGAATAGCTAAGATGTTTTCCAAAGAATGCTTAGTTATTTCCATCTACTGATATGCACGGCTGGTAAAGACTTGCTTACAAAGTCTTGACTCAAGGGAGTAAAACACCAAACATGCCAATGTTTTCACATTTCTGGGGAGACATTTTGAAAATGGCTTTATGAAAAAATACATCAAAGTTTGTGGTTTTAGCATAACAAAATGAAACAAGTGTCATCATTCAAGAGGTATTAATAATTTTCCATGTCATATACATGTCACATTGATTGGTCATTAAAGATACATTAATAAGTAAAAAGATCATTTATAACAGCCACTAATAGAAATGTGAATAATTTCTGTTTCCTTTAATTAAAAGTAGAGGCTGTGGGCTGCTGGCAGATAGTAGTGAGGAATCTAATCTCTTGTTGTTTTATAAACCTTTTATGAACTTGCTGCAAAGTAAACACTGTCTTCAGCTACTGTAGAAACAGCTTTCAATAAAAATGTGTAAACACTCATGTACATTTACCAGTGCTACATGGCCTCACCTACATAAACAAAAATTATTTATGACACCATACCAAATCATTCAGCGGCAATATCATATTCAATTCCCCGCTGTTGAATCTATTTAAAATGTTCAATTTACCAGAGATACAAAACATTTTTGGCAAAACAGCAAATCCATGACCTTAGAGTAATGATGCTTTCATCTAATTAAACTAAGAGAATTTTAGAGGACACATATGAACTAATCAAAATCTTCTCTTGTCTCACAAACGTGAGTTTAGCTGATCTGTCATCCTACATTTATTTTTTGAATGGCTTACAGTTCTAAGTGACAAAGATAATTATGTCTTTTTAACATCGTATTTAAATTAAAAATTTTTCATAGATAATCAACTAATTCTAACACTTGTTAATAAACAGGTTTATTTGAACATTTAATAAACTGGTGTCACATCCCTTGGGGTACTATTGGGCTCTGTGAATGGGTTCATTCCTTATTTATTAAAGAGCAATACTGGCCATAAATTACAAATTAATCTAAGAATGAACTTTTTAGTTTACATCAGCTTTCTTTTGTTTGATTTTCCATATTAGATCAATATAATTATTTTTTAATTTGTTGTGAGAACTTACTGAGCGGCAGTGCCATTTATTATTCCGTTTTAATAATAGCAGATCATTAGAGGCTCTTGGAAGAAGCCCTGCCATTTATTGCAGTATGACAATGAAACTGGAGATCAAAGTGTGAGTAATTACTTAAAAGGGCTTATCAAATATCTTTGGTTTCACCTGTAAGTTCGCAAAAAGGTTGGAAATTGCTTGTGTTTTAATACTGATGGAGGAGGATAAAACAGTGCAAATAATGTCATGCTTATGAGTTGCAACCCTTTTGTATACACATCAGTGAAGTCAAGAGGCAGCTTGTGTTCACAGTGCTTGAGTCTAGTTTGCATGATCATCTCGCTGGGATTTAATTTGCAAATAGCTCTGACTGGCATCTCTCTAACCGCTGAAGTGCAGAACAAGTGTGAGCCTGCATGTCTGACCTGGATTGTTTTTCAGCTTCTTCCCCAAACTTTTCTTCATTTTTTATAGGAGGTATTGCTATATTGTAATACACAACATAGTGCCTTCTGAACTTGTGATTATCTAATTCTCAAGTAATTTGAACATTGAAGCTATATAGTGACACTTGAGAAATGCACAGCTTGTTTTTATGTGCGTTTTGAAGTCAGCGCAAAGTCTTTGTGAAGATAGAAATGCATACTGTATGTATGCGTTGGTGTGTGTGGGCGTGTGTGTGCGTACTTAGTGGGGGTTTATGACCTGCAAAAACATCAATTACATATACCAGTGCTCACACTGATTCCATTGTACACATGAGCGACTACATGCACATCTTGCACATTACACTGTGTCAAGTTTCTATAATGTTGGTGCAACTTATTAATATCAAGAAAAATGCCTGAAATTACTTGTTCAATTCTGCTTGAACGGCTTAAAAGAAACTGGAGAAAATACAGAGAAATACAGGTGAAGGCACAAGGTGATGTTGTTTTGCTCATGATGAAACTTTTTTGCCATTATTTATGAGGATAAGAATGATGCTTCTATGCAAATGTTGATGTTTAAGGATTCGTTTCTGCCTATCAGTAATGCTCTTTATGATTTCTATTTATTCGCCCCTGACCTTGACGAGGTGCAGAACCTGCTCCCACCCAGTTTCGCCTGGACCAAATGGAAATGCATCATTACTATTCCTCAGCCGAGGCTGCAGGAGAAACACAAAACAGCAATGCGGCTATTGACAAATCAATCATGCAATCCGAGTGAACAAACTGTGGATTTCATCATCTTCCTGATCAGCAGCTCTTTCGTATGAATTATTTGTTGGCTCCTCTCCTTTTTTCCTGTCCTCTCCTCTTGATGTGGTAAAACCCATCAAGAATCTATAAGCAGGCCCGGTCCCTGTGTCTCTCAATCAAAATCAGGGGCAAGCAGCTCCTCACCCAGTCTACAGGCTGAATTATTTACCACTCATTGATGTGGTGGTTGACCAGCAGTTTTGCTTGTGAATTATTCATATCCCCTCTCCTCTTAGTCCAAAGGATTAACACTCAAAATGTATTCACAGTTTATGTGTTTTGCCTCTAAATTTGCATACTACAATGCAGCATTTGAATGCTATAAAAACCCAGTCAGAGAGCAAAGACAATCCTATTAATAAGCATGATCCAGGTCTCACGATGTATGGGGTTATAAGCAGCTGAATGTGACGCCCAAATACAGTTTGTTTGGTTAATTCCCGTGGAGCAGAATGTCAGGACTCTGAGAGGCAGTCTTACGGGAAACAAATCCCTAAACATGTGGCACCAAGACGGCATTAAAGTCCCATGGGACACTGCATCGAAAACAGCAGTGTGCTGCATAATGATTGGTTTGTTTGTCTAACCCATGCTCATTGTGACAGCCATTACACCATGAGATAAGGACAGTGAATAAAAACATTCGGGGACAAATCCAGCTAAGCTGCACACCTGTAGATAACTTTATCTGAAGTGCTTGCATGTGCTTACAGTCTGGGATGCTGCAGCAGCAACAGCATAATCCTCTGTGTTTAATTGGCTAAAATTTGAGGCATTTCAACTCTGTCCTTTCAGCAAAAATGGAGATATTGTCATTCTGCCTGTCTGTGGAAATGCAATGCAAATAGAAATAATGAGGGAAAACAAAATCTCTTTGTCAACAGGTTGTACTGATATGTCTTATTAATAATTGAGTTAATGGATATTTGTTAAAATAGATATTTGAATAAGTTAAATGTAGAATATTTCTGTGTTTAAACTGGTACTATATCGCAAAATGTTCAAACGAAGTCATACTCTTTTCTTATGTTTGTTTTACTCTTTAGAGTTCGATCAAGTCTTAAATATCTGATTTTCTTGGTTTGAAATGTCTTTTCTTACCATTCATTATCTCAAAACTTGTTAACTAAACACTGATGCAGAAACAAAAGTGGTTCAACAAAAGAACATCATTATCCTCAGAAGTACGCAGTCTTCCTTTCTCGACTTAGGAGCTAATGCAGCTGTCTGTCAGTCCGCTCAGTCTTTAAGATTCAGCACAACGGTCCAAACTTGTGGTTCTCCAAACTCAAACGTGACTCAAGTGAAAGAACCTTCTGACTGCCTTCTTTCTTAACCGATTATGTTACCACTCTGGGAATGCCCTCATCTCTCTTCTGCACCTGCAGTGCCTCGGCTCAGAGAAGTTTGGCTTCAGGCGTTACTGTGGCAGAATTCAGTCACTGGAATTGATCCAACTCAGAACCACCATGACCCTCTGACATATGGTTTGCTTCAGGGGATTGTGGAAGGAGCAGACCTCCATTCTTAAAAATAAGAACTCTTTGTAGCCTTGTTCTCTTTTCTTACCCTTTTGCCACAAGACTGAGCAACATTATTCTTAATTACCCCTCTGCTAACTTATTTGTCTTTTCTAAAAGGAAAAGGATTGCATTTTTATTTTTACATCTTGACCTCAGCACACCTCATGTAAATAATACATGAGGTGATTTGTTACTTGCTACATGAAGCTAGATTAAATCATTTTTGGATAATTGACGGATTAGGAAATGGAAGAGAGTTAAAAAAAAAAAGGTGCACAGTATTTATTTAGAAGCAATTTAGTGATATACGGTGTGACCCATGTTTTTCTCAATAAATACATATTTTATTAGGGCTTAATAATGTGAAATTTACACCAGATGTTAGTAACAGCCAAAGTACAAGTTGTACTTACAAAACTACACACAAATAAATCAATGCAAATAAGTGCATCACATAAATTTTATGTAATTACACAAGAAATGAGTATTGGATTTATTGAAATATCCCTGAAGAAATCTTGGAATTTATAGAAAAATCTATTTAGTTTCCAATTCAGTTTATTTACAAAAGATAATGTTTCCACACACATTACAAAAACTATCTATGCAAGCCTACTAAGAGGTTAGTTTAATAACTTGACAGGGTGTCTGCCTCACAGACTAAAACTGGGAGCTGGTTCCACAAAAAAATAGCCTGATAAATAAAAGATTTACCACCAATTTTACTTTTCAAACCTCTAGGAACACAAATACACCTACAGTCTGGGAACAAAGTGTCAATAACATATGGGACAATCAGATCTGATTGAGCTTGATTACTAAGGGCTTTATATGTTGGAAGGATTATTTTAAATTCTCTTCTGAATTTGTCTAGAGAAGGTAAATTTAGGGAACTATGATCTCTTTTTTAAATTTTCATCAGAATTCTTGTTACAGTGTTTTGGATGAGCTGAAATCTTTTTAACTGATTGTGGAATGATGGTAAGAATTTGCAATAATCTCGCCTTGAATTAAAAAAAGGGTTCATATGACAGTGGCATTGCACACTTGTTGTCTCTAATTTGCAAAAGACGGAAATACAGGTGCTACATTCTCATCCCGTTCTAATTTGTGTTCTCACTGAACTCCTGCTTTCTTCCGGTTGATACACTTGGTGTGGATAAACATACTGTCAATGCATGTTCTATGGAGAGGAAAATGGAAAATGACAGTCAGTATCTTGGGAGCCAACACATATCTTGACACTTTTTTTGCTCTGACTGGCAAATATGATTATTGTAAGAGCTCTCCTCCTCCCTCAAGTCTCAGGACACTAGATCAGGTTCAAAGAGAATACTAAAGGACATAAAATGCTGTCAAAAGTTCTATCCAACCTCCTCCTGGATCTCTAAGAACCAGTCGTTTTGGCAGATGAATCTGTTCCCTTCTATAAAAGATAGAAGACAGATATGTGCTTTCAGTTGTCACTGATCATCTGAAACCTTTTCTTATTTTCTGTTTGTGGAACCAGATGTGATAGATGTCAATGGAACAACTTGCATCTCCAGAATGAGTGGTGATGATCCCCTTGCATTTATAGAGGCACAGTCACATTGTTACATTTCTGTAAATGCACTATAGAGTGTGATGTTGCAAATTGGAGCTGAAAGCTGAGTGAAAATGTAAAGCATTAGACGGCAGCATGATCACGTTCTCTGTTTTTTGCCACTATGAATTCAAAAGCAGGATTTTTATTTATTTTTTTTAATGACTGAAGCAATTAAGCCAAGCATATTTATCCAGAAACAAATGCGCAAGTTTGAGGTAGTCCCGTTGTTATATTTCTCCTGTCTCCCGTTGGCTAGCCCCGGTGATGGATGCCAATGTTTATACCAATAAAACTGTTGAACTGTGGTGCTCTCAACTGTATCATTAAATGATACTTCAAAAAGAACACAACAAACCAAATGTTTACTTTTAGGCACAGATTTAATGTTTTCATTTGTGTATGTGTGCACATGTTTCTGTATTTGTAGGTAATATTCATTATTTTAGCTACCTGTGGGGGGAAGCTGTCTCTGACTTGGGTGTTGCATGATTTTATGCTCCAGTAGCATTTTCCAGATGGCAGAAGGGAGAAGAAAAAGTGTGTGTGTGTGTGTATGTGTGGGCTGGATGACTGGTGTCCTTGATTATGCTCTGGGATTTCCCTCTGCAGCCGGTAATGAAGATATCACACAGCCACAGTAGGTCTGTGCCAGTAAATTTTTGACAGGGACAGTTTCCAGGTCTAGTCCTGTACAGTACAGTGAAAAGTACTAATTCATTTACAGTGATGCAGACTATGAGCATCCACATTTTATGGTGCGGAGATGATATTTGAGCCAAGTCTCAGTTCTCTTACCATAGCTTATGAGACACGCCACAAACTGCAATCCTTTCTGCAGTTGATTTTCAGAGCTGGTGGTGGAAGTAGCTGGTATTATTATAAAGTATGTGATGTGAATAGAAAACTATTCCGATATATTCTGGCCAGGGTAAGTTGTTAAATGAATTTTAACTTCAGATTGGTTCAGTTAACCGATCAGTATTTATAAATCTTTAATAAGACTTTTCCCCTCCTAAGTACGTAAAGTTAATGGCTTCATCAGTCCATTAAAGCAAGGTCAATTAGGTGTTTGCCACTTTACCTTATTATTTCACATGCTTCAGCTAGATGACTCTGTGTAGAAATCTTAAAACGAACCAGCGAATATGAGCATTTACTGTTCTGTCAGTAACATTCAGCATATCAGATGTTGCCTAATACTACATTTTGTTTTACAGGATGTGCCATAAAGTTGTAAGAATTGATCTAAGTGAGCCACAGATTGTGTGGTTATGATAAACCACTTTTATTTCATGCTCCATGAACATTCAAGGTTGTATTCCTCAGGGTTTAGTAGCGAAACTGGGACAGTTTATTTGTAATTAACCACAGGGAAATAAAAATATATATATATATTTTGAAGCCTCAGAAATTATCACTTCCTTGTGAAATCAGAAGCTCATTATATTAAGCAGTGAGCTTCTGATTATTTTACAGAAATAATTAGAAGCTCATGTTTTATAATATTAAAATATTTTATAAGATTTTAATGCAACCCTTTTTTGCATATTTCATAACATTAAAACAACAAATGCTAGGTGATAGACTAATGCATGGCAAAGTGGAAGAAATGTGGTAGATACTTTTAAAAATAATTTTCAAATATAAGTCTGAGAAGCTTTTACATTTATCCCACTGAAAAGCTTTTCAGCAGAGTAAAAAGCTTTTTTCAAACCTAAATGCAGGTTTATTTTAAAGCCTGGTTGATTATTAGATATAATAATCTGTAATTTCTGTTTTCACAACAATATCCTCTTCCCAGGATAACTGCTTGAAAAACTTAATTTTTGAGCAGATTATCATAAAATATATCGAAGAACAACATAGTAAAGATTCCTGTGTTTGTATTGCCTAGATAAATAGTCCACTCCCTCAGCTTGGAATAATTTTCAACAAGAGTCTAAATTGGCAGAGCATTGTGCACTTGTTGAACTAAAAGCAATGCTGAAAGGCAGCAAAGAAGACTTTTATTAATTGCAATTGCTTTTGATTGTCAATCATGATTCTTATTGGTTGATTTTATTATTTTATGATTTGATGAGGAGAAAATAAATCAGTGTCTAAAAAAGTGACAGTAAATAAAAATAAATGCAGTTGAAAATGATAAACAAATATTGATAATGATTAATTAAGTAAATTAAGTAAATATTAATTAATGTTATGCTGTATAATCAAATAAGTTAGAAAATTCTTATTTTTTAGTATTTGGATGTAATATTTGGTACATCAGGCCATTTATTTATTTCTGTCAATGAGTTTTTTATCTAGTAAAATAAAGATTATTATTCTTAAAGTGCAGACTTAAGTCCGACTCAGAATATTCATAAAGACTTTAAAATTGCTGATCACAGAAGTTCTGACTTAGAATGCCCAAAATTTATGGATACACATGTCTGGTGGTGGAGACCCACCTTAAACGGTTTGCAGGAATAGTTGCAGCAAAATGTGTTTCCTTTACATATAGACTCAAGGCAGCTACAAACAAATACACACCAATTTTTTTAGAGTTTTATTTGTAACCAGTTTAACCTAGTATATATCTTTTTTGTTCCAGTTCATAATTATGCACTACTTTGTGTTGGTCTTTCACATAAAATCCCATTTAAAGTTGATTGCAATGTGACAAAATGTGAAAAGGTTATGTAGAAATGAAAACGTCTGTAAGGTGATGTTTAACCGAAGAGCTAAGGCTTTGGCTGAATGTTGAATGCTGCATTGTACTTCCTGTTTCCCAGTTTATTTTTCAAGGTCTTTATGTTTGATACTCTTGTATCAAACAAGATACAATAAAATAAAAACCATTCTGGTGTCAGTTATCTACAAAAACAAGCCTCTATATCACATCCATGGTCGTGATACAATAAGTCCTTCAGCTTATTGCAACAACTAAAAACATGAGAAGAAGCAACACATAAGTAAATTAATATGTAACTACTGCACATATCTGGTTGATTGTAATGATAGTGGCTTCCAATGGAAAAGCACCAGATGTATGGTAAGATGTATGTCCTTGAGGGGAAGAAGATAAAAAACATTTTCAACCCCCTACTTGAGCAAAGTGTGAATAGTGCACACTGTAGCCTGGAAAAATAGAACGCTTTATTTTAGTGATTGGTTGGCGATAATTGTAGTCAGTAAATGTTTTACTGTATTTCTTGCTAGATCTAACAGCAATAATTGAAATACTGATGTGTCCTTGATTTGCAAATTATAAAAAATAACTTAACTTCGAACTGCATTGTTGTATTGTGGGATTTTCCGTGGAGTAAGACAGTAATAATCTGTTTTTGACAAATATACTGTCCATGACAGTGTTCAGGTAAAGTATCCTGATTAAATAATTTAGCTAGCTTGTATAGCATCAAAGGTGTAGGTTGAGTTTGGTGGAGTGGTTAACTCTTAGAATGAACCTTTATCTTAGACATTATTATTTTGTATTCCCAAATTCTAAACTACAGAAATCCACAACTGGCATAGTGAAATAAGATTTTATGATACAATTACTGAAGAAAACTAATATATATTTTGTGTTTGTGCAAACCACTTGCCATTGACTTGAACATGTAAAATAGTAAGGTCTTACTGACAACCTAAAAGTCTGAAGCATTTAGTAATTGCAGTATTTTTCCACATTTTCAATCTACCTCCTTTGAATTGTTTTGCTGTGTGAGACTGTTTTTTTCTGGACTCTATAGTTTACAGAGAGGAGTTTCTTTACTTGTGCGTGCAGTCATTGAGCCTTTTCTTAGCATTATGCTTGACAGGTAAATTGTTGCCACTGCAACTTTCCCTCTCGTCAAAGTCAGAATCACACTAAAAGCAATAAGTCTGGCTTCAAACCTCACCAGTGGAAGTAATGCTATTTTTCTGGTTGATATTGAATATGTGGTTATCATGTGAAAATCCTAACATTTAGTTTTGAATGATGTTTAAAAGTTTAAGAGCTGTTCATCTAATTTCTAATTTAATAAGCTTTATTGAAATAAATGGACAAAAGCATGAATCTTTTCTTTAGCAGTTAAAAGCAGACATAGCAAATTACATAATAAAATTCACAAAGCATGTTCTGTCAGTCATTTTCTTTCCACAATTTCTGTGTGTCTTCAGAATATCTCAGAACATGAGGTGATGTGAGGGCAGGGGGGATGAAAAATTCTTCATTAATTAAAGAAATCCATGTTTTTTTTTCTTTACTTTTAGTACCATTACTGTCAGCTGCTCAGGGCAGTTCATAACTGAACATGTTACCATCTGTTGCACATCTTCTAATGTTGTACTGTCCAAATGTACCACTAAATATATTGTACAGAAAAAATCTTCATTATTATGTCTAGTCATGTTAGTTCTATGTTAAGGCCTTAATTTCAAAAGAAACAGAAAATTCCCAATTGGCAGAGGATCATACAGAATGTGAAGTATAGTGCAAATTTACCTGCACATATGTGGTTTTGTGAACAGAGTTATAGGTTATGGGCATCATCTAGTCCCTACACACTGCAGTAAGAGCCAGAGGCTAGCTCAGGGGCTGGGGGCTGTCTGGAGTCAGAACAAATCAAAGCACCTGTCTCATAGCCAGGGTTACACATAAACCCTGTGTCATTCAAAACGATGAGGCTAATAACACAGTCAGGCAACACAGGCTCACTTCATTGTGTGTCAGTGTGAACAGTGTGGCTGCTCGACCCAAACACTAAAGAGGTACTTCCCCTGCCAAGGAGGAAAAGAACCTTGACTGACAGGGTTAATCATAAGTTACAAATGTTTCAGCAGCTTTGGGACAAAAACTTGGCTGGAAAATATTATTGCATTTTCCAAGCCTTGTTTAATTATTCATTGCTCTTTGGCACAAAGAAAGTAATCAGCTAATGAGCAAAAAAATAAAAACACACCCACAGTGTCAAACTTTCCTCATAACACACACCTGTACCTCAGGATTTACTGAAGTACAGATTAGGTCTAATCATATATTGTAACTGTATGATTAGATCACCGCAGTCTGTGACAATGAAATGAAGAGTTAAGCTTAATTTACTGTCTTTTCTTGTTGTTTTAGTCTTTGCACAATGATAAAACTAAACAACTATAGTTGTGTTAACTTAGAACCTCAGTACAAAATTATATATATATATATTTATATATTTTTTTTATCTCGGACATCTCTTAGGTAAGTACAGCTGGACATCTGAAGAATTTTAAGTTAAAATGACATGGTTGTGCTAAAAGAAAAATCCTCTCAAAGCATATTATCTGGACAGATAAAAATGAAAGTGATTCCACATATAGCAGCTGGCTGGACTTGTGCTTATTCACTAATGGACACAGAGCACCACTTAGAGCACGGCCCTCTGTCAGTGTGGATGAGCAAGCTGGACCTTTGTAAAGTTGAAAATTGACTGAACAGCTTCCAAACTTGGTGCCACTGTCTGTCAAATACTTCTATACAAGTTCTGATTCAGAAACAGGTTTGCTGTCCACTGGGTCACAGCTTTCTTCCCCTCATTTAAATAAATGATTTACTGTATGTGAAGACCAAGTCTTTGAGCTGGGTTTAAAAACTGCTAAGACTCAAGTATTTATGTCACTACCTCGGTTAACAGAGAAGTTTAATTTGACAAATAAAGTTACGCGACTTCATGAGAACTAATCAGAAAGGAAATTGGAAGTAATCGTCCATGTCTCCCGTTGAGGATATGTGTCTTGCCAGCCAGCCATTATGTAAAATCATCTCAGGGGTGTATGCAGCACTCATGTCCACTATAACTATAACTGGTATAGTTAAAGTTCCAGAATCAAATGTGAAAAGGATTTGGGAATATCTATTGAGAGGCAGTTATGGAATAATTTGTGCAGAGAAGGTGTCACCTCTACTCTAAATGCTCGACTAGTACAATAAAATTTTTTACGTCAGCTGTATGTTACCCCACAAAAATTACATACATATAACTCCAAGATATCCCCTTTCTGTCTTAGATGTGGCACGGAGGAAGGAACATTCCTCCATGATGCCTGAAGGAATCATGGAGGATTCCTTCATGTAATCCTCCATGATTGCCATGGATGATGACATTCCTGGCATCATGATTCCAATAGACCCGGAGATTTGTTTATTGACAAACTTTACGAAGTCCAATCTAAAGACAAATTATGTTAAGGAACTTACAGAAGTCCTTTAGGCAATTGCTAAGAAATGTGTTGCAACAAAATGGAAATCAGGTGTGACTTTGTGAGATCAATAGTTGTGTGATCCTAGAAAAATAACCTATTGGATTCAAACTAGAATTAAGACTTTTATAAAATTTGGTAAACATTTTTAAGGTATATGCAAAACCTACCTGCACATTGGATTGACAGATCTTCTGTAATTGAGCCGGACTCAACAAAATCTATGAGAGATACTGATGCCATCTGTCTCCCACCCTATCTCTGATTCATATACATTTTTATTTAATCCTTATTGATTACCCTCCTCTCCACTTTATCCTTCCCCATCCAGTCCTTGCTGTGTTATAATATTGTAAATGTATTTTACTTTAGGTATGTCTCGTTGTTTAATTTTTGCTTGATACTGAACCAATTTTATCCTGTCAATTAATAATTGTGATGTCGTTACTAAAAAATCCAAAATAAATTATTCTAAAAGCAAAATTACCTGCTAGCATAGAAGGTTTTCTGTGCAAAGATGCCTAAGGTTGTGTTGAATCCGTTTTTGGCACGGTTAGCAACAAAATATTGACTCCCACATATGTTTTGAAAAGTTAAAGTTGTTCTGTTTCAGTTACTTTCACTATGAAGAATGAAGAATGATATGAAGAACTCACTTTTTTTGCATGTCATCTTTAGCAAAAAAGATGTTATGAATTATGGATTAATTAGAAAAAAGGACGTCAAAATGTAAACTGAAAACAGAAAACCTCCTTTTGGCCAAGTGGACATGATAAAATTGTTTCAGACTATCAGTGTTTCACAGGAGACATATCTGACGTCAAGGCAACCCTCCTGTGAGTCTTCTCCTATTTTTTTTTCCTTTAAGAGGACGATGATACTTCAGAGTCGACTTTCACACATGCATCTGTGAATGTGTCAAATAACACAGCTCCTTCTTTCACTTTTTTATGCACATATCCTGCACAGTTGCAAGTCCGCCTTTTGACCTCAGGGAAAAAATAAATTGATTACCTTAAAACTCAGGCTGCTTATTACTTCAAAACAAAAAAAAGCAAATGAAAAACCTGGGAACTGCAGACAGTAAATATTCTCCAAGATGCATTGAACATTTTGATTTGTTTTTATCATAAGTGGAAATGAAGCTATACAGAAGCAGACAGCTTGAAACATCCTGAGAGTTCAGTCCTGTCCATCATCTAACAAGTCACCATTTAGCTGCAGCAACAAAGCCTCTGTCCCTCCTCTGCCAACTCTGAGCCACAATAGTAACTAATTGCTACCTTTCTGATCAACACAAGGCATTCTCTCTTGTTTCCAAAGATACAACAAGAATTTAAATGAGCCAATTAGTGTGTGTATTTCCCCATGTGTGTCAAGTTCACCAAGTGTTTGATTGAGATTCTGCAGCGCAGCAGTACAGCAAAAATAGTTGAGCTGCCCTGTGGGCACCTGGGACCAATAACGATGTGCATCACGCTGTGGATTCATTTATAGTTGTGTTGTTCAGAGTATTTATTGTAACACATTGTTGGTTCTTCACAACTGTATTGCTTTTGTAGTTTTATGTTTTGTTTGTTACAAATAAAAAGCATTTATTCTGCTGTATACCAAAAATCAGCCAGTTGCTTAGAAGACAAAACACTTTGAGGTAAATTAATTAATTACTTTTCTATCTTCTGAGAAAGAGTGAGTATCTGTCTTGGGTTTTTCTTGTCTTTTTGTTCTTTTACAAATAAATAATTGAGTATTTTATTTCGTCATTACCATTAAAAAGTGCTTTGATCTGAATTTGAATACAAATTCCCCTGCCTGCAATGTGAGCTCATAAATACAGAGTGAAAATTGTTCACTTCATCTTAATAGTTGTTTATTTTTAACCATTTCTCTTATGCTGTCTTTCTTTTTCACTGTCAGTTGTTGCAAGGAAAGACCATCCCTAAACTGGGATCACTGGACCAGATTGAAACAGGAAGTGGAGATTCAGAAGGACATTACAGTGGTGACTGTGATGATGAGGATGGATGTGCAGGGTCAGGCGGCGGCGAGATTAACAGAAAAGTCTCCAAAAGTAAGTAACTATTGTTTTGTTATCGGTAATAAATCTCTAGTTGATGTGTTTGTCTCAAGGAAACTAGATGTAGTCTGAACAAATTAGCAGACACATCTCAAACTTATATTGGTAATATCAACGAGCTTACAAAGCACAATGTATCAAAAATAATCGTATCATATATATCTATTATTGCTGGGTATTAAATGTTACCTTCATGTAAATTGGCAAGATTTTACAAAGTTTTTTTCTTTATCAGTGAAGAAAGTTAAAGATGCAGTTACATATTCTTTTAAATAAGACTGGCTCCAGCCTCGTTTTATGACAGCCGTAATAATAGCCATTAAAGATAATAGTTGCTATGGGGACATTATTGCAATCAAGGCCTGTAACTCAAAAAATTATTGCTCCTCAGCGGTTCAGCAACCTTCAATGAATCACAGCGGCAGAGCTCTCCTCTCCATTTTGTTACCTTTTGCACTTTTCTTTTAGCACTTATAGATTTTCCCTCTTCTTGCTCCTCTGCTCTCCATCAGACATGCTAACAACCTGATTAATTACCTCTCTCATTTTGCCTATGGCGACTCAAAGGAAGCTGGGGTCATCCAAACTCACCATTCTACCCATGAAAATGTTTCCTCTGCTGCTTGTCAGCCTCTCTCTAGGCTTCAGCCGCTTAGGTTCAGGAAAGCTGCTTAACGATCACTCATCTGAAGCTGTCGGGAGGCTCTGACATTTATCACCCATTACAGCTGAGCGGCCCTTTCCTTGTCATAGGCCAGATCAGGCTGCCTCCTATATTTATAACCCGCTGTCTGCTGTGACCTCTGTTGAACATCGGTCCCCTGGTGCCTGACCCTCAAAACAACAGGGAGGGACTTCTTCTCAGTCCCAGCAGGATTTAGTGGCAACTACTGTACCGAAACATTTATTTATTTATTTATTCATTTATTTATTATCAGTGTTTTGTCCTTATTGTGTGGGAAAAAAATCAGCAATCCGAGACATTACATTTTCTCTGTTTAAAGTCTAATACTAAAACTATTAAAATAAAATTATTCTCAAGAAAATCAACAACTGCATTTTTAAAGCCATGTTTCCATCAATGTTCTTTATGCTCGTTTCGAAGTGTCACATTAGAAATGGCTGATGGAAACGGCAAAATACAAAATAACTTTCTCAAGTCTGCAGAAGCGCTTTCCAAGAAAGTGTCAATGTGCAAAAAGGGACATGGACATACATTTGCCAAATGAGTTCTGACGTAGCTTTTCCATCCATCGGTGGGTCTGTACATTAGTAGAGGCACAAATTTCAAGTCCAAAATTTTAGAATGGAGGGGAGGACTCTCTCCATATTTCTGAGATGTGTGATCCTCTGCATCTTGCTTATTGCAGCCATGCGTAGCTTAAAAAAATATGCTGGTTGATTTGATCAATGTTTAATACAGCCTAAAATGTTGTGATATTCAAAATGTACTTTTATTCTTATAAATCAGCCTAATTTGCAAAACATGACTCTATGAATTAGCAAAACTTAATTAAGCTTCAAACTCTTGCAGTCAACTGTATTGCCTGTTTTTGCATGTTATTTCATACATTGAAATATCTAATTCTGCTTGCTGTCAGTGACACGACTTTGGATTTTTATGAAGTTACCAAAGTTTCCTTTGGAAACAGAGTTGCTTAATTGGCTACCTTGAGGTTAAAACACTGCGGTGAAGATACAGCTTTAATGACCGCTGTTAGTTTTTTTCAGTAAACGTGCAGTAACTTCAAAACAGAACGCCTCAGAGACAAAAACACAGAATCCAGAATAAGAGGCAGACACAAGAAAAACTATGCATTTTGCATCAAAGCCACTGTATTAATAACATTTTAGGCAACAAAAGGAACTGGACTGAAAATAGTTCTGTGAAAATATCTGATCACACAATTAACTATGACTAATTAAATAACAAGGGCAGTCTGAGAGATGAGGTGTGTAAAAGAAATATTCTGTGGTGGTTTCCAAAATGGTCTAAACAACATTTATAGAGTGAAGTGTTTTAACGCATCACAAGCTTACAAGTCAGTCAAAGCAGATTACCTACAGTGATAGTGCTGTTTTATGATCAGATTCAAAGCCTAAAGACCATGTATAATTTAATTGGATTTCTTTGTCTGCTATAATTCATAATCTCTCTCTCATTTGTGTCTTTGATATTTATCTGCAGAACATGCAGATGATAAATCAGTGTGATAAAGAATTTAAATGAGATGAGCTCAATACTGACAATACAAGCTTGATTTAAAGGATTATCCTTATTAAGCAGAATTATTGTTACACAGAATCGTTACATATGCATGTGATCGATGCAACAAAATGAGCTGTGTGCACTTCTGAGATTTTCCTTGGATATTAAATATTTATTTATTGAAGCAAAGCAGCTTCTATAGTATTGTTTCTCATTCTCTGCATTTCAGTCCAAATTGTGTTTTTTTTTCTTCTTCAGTGAATGGTAACTGCAACAATTAATTATTTTTCGAGAAATTCAGAGAAACACTTGAAAGCACAGAGAGAAACCAGAAGATTGATTCACATCATCAGGCTCATTACGGTGGTGCACAAACTCCTCACAGCTCAGTGGGTGACATTGACTCGGAAAACACAAATCCAAAGGGAAAATCAATTCAGCATGAATCCAGGTTCACCGCATAAGAAGGCTTGTTCCTATGCATCAGTGAACTCTGGAAAAAGGGTTCTAAGTAGAAATGATAAGACAATTAATAGCTATTTTACATTATATTTAATGCTTATTAAATAGTTCACTTGGTAAATTAGTAAAACAAAATACCACAATCATATGTTAATTTATAGCTGTCCAGTTTTAGTTCTTAATTGCTACATAAGAACACAGTGTCACTTATGGCTCAGAAGCTGTACCTTTATTAATGCTGAATGACATTTTGGTGGGTTGAGGCAAATTTATGTTTTCACTCTAAATTTTGAAGTCTCATTTATGGCAATTCCATGAAAAGCTTTTGAGACAATTAAGCCAAAAGTGCAAATGTAAAACTAATGAATGTAATTAAAAGAGCTGGGACATCCAAACTTATTTTCCTCTGAAATGTGACAGCAAATAAATGGTTGGCCACACATGCTTTATGACTCTAATTGCATTTTGCCCCAAATTCAAACTAGTTTGAAAATAAAGCCGTATAGTTAAGTTGCTGCTTTGTGTAAATACTTTTAGCTATTATTATCTCTTCTCAACAAAAATACTGTCAGCTTTCAGTCCCCATTTGACTTTAATTTGTAAATGACACATGTGTTCATTTTTTAAAATGTTTAATGACTTAAAGATATCTGAGCCTTACAACAAAATGAAATTATTCGTACAGGAATTGAAAAGTAAAACCATTAAAATCAAACTATTAGTAATTGCTAATGTGTTGTTTTTCTGTACCCCTTGATGTGGTAAATACAAGCAAAGCCTTTTGTAAATTTAGATAATCAAGAATGCTCAGAATCATGTTTTTTTCTGAATTGATGATATCCGTCTGTGACATTTACCCCTTGCCACAAAATTTCTGGTCTGCGGTAATGATCTGTGAATAATGTTTCACCCATTGTCTGCTGTTCGATAGCTACAGGAAGGGTTTGTTGTTGTGCGTAGAGGTTGAGTGGCACCGTAAACCCTGCTGCTAAAGCTGCTGCTTTTGGTCTTATTTACGTTTCTCTCTCACATCATCCTGTCCTGAGGGAAAACTTATGCAATGCTATTGAGGAGTTGAAAAAGTGGCCTTACAAAATGGGTCAAAACAAAAGTGTAAAACTGTTATATCACTTAATGAATCAAATTGTTTAATTTCTTTCCAAAACCATGTGTGCTAATGAATAAATGGATGAGTTGGCTTGTTGCCAATGCACATTTTAAAAGCCAGGACTTTTAATGACGTTACGTGGATAAGTATAAATGGCACATCTGTCCATAACATGTGCACTTTCAGTGCTAAACTGAAGGTTCACAATTACTCCAAAAATTCTCCACATAATTTTGGAGTAAGAGAAATGCTAACAGGGTTGAGATACGGGCATACCAAAGTTTAATATTAGCTTGGGTCAAACCACTTCCAGCTGGAAGTAGAGGAATTATTAATTACTTCTTTGTCTATAATATTTGTCTGACTTTTTGCAGCATAACAGTACTGCAGGCAATGAAACATGTTCCAAGCATTATTCTTACACCCCTCTGCCTCGCAGCTGCGATAGTTTTCTGGATTAAAACGCTTTACTTGACTCCTCTAAACATACCCAATGCTCCTTGTTAAGACTACTGGTTAGCTTAGGCTTTGTCTTGTTTGATTGCAAACCTTTCCAGGAAGGTTTTTTGTTGTTTGTGGTTAAGTACAAATTGTTATTGATCTTCAAGGTGCAAATTTTGCAGTATGCTCCTCTTTCTCAGTCCATGTTGAATCTAAGCTCACTTCACTGTCTTGTTCTTGAACATCCTAATACATTTTCTTTCATTTAAGGTGGACAGTTTTATTCAGATGTTTGAAAGCTAGACACAATTGGGTGTTGAAAATATAAAAAATATGATCTCAGCAAATAGGGAACATTGAGCTTTAGGAATAATCTTCCCAAAGTCCTAACTACAATACTGTAAAAAGAAGTCAAGAGTATGCTTAAGCATTTCTTGCCTTTGAAAACCTGTTTGAAATAAATGAAAAAAATCAAATCAAATCAAGTGCCAGTCCATGCCAAAAAACCACATTTAAAGTTCTGCCTAAAAGTGCACAGAAGCCTTTTCTTGGAACAGTACATTTGAAGAACTTTCCTTAAATCAAGCTAATATAATTTGCAAACCTGTTTTAACACTTTAATCTAATCCTTTTTATACAAAAGGTTGTTGATGAAAAGTGTATGGTGAAGCAAGCACTCACTCTCCCATTCTTTTTAGTCACTTTGCAGAAAAAAGGGGATAACAAAAGGTCTTTGCCACACAGTTTCCAATTACTTGTTGATTCAACATGTTCTAGAAAACACACAAAATCAAGATCTTTCTCAATTTCCTCTTATCCAAGTGGATTCTTGGATTTCTTTTACTTGTCAGCAGTGCCCATAGTGGTAAACATCTAAGAGGTTTTTCATGCTCCAACCCTGCCTGGCCAGCAGCCTGATGACTTTTATCAGGCCTGGCATCATTTAGCTGCAGACACTGTGACTACTCGCACCATGAGTACTGCATGGCCAAAAGACGTCTGTCAGACATAGTGGCAGCAGGAGAGACAGAAATCGATTTCTTGCAGGTAAGCACAATGAGAGCGAGGGGATAGACTCCTTTATCACAACTCTTATTAACAAAAGCTATTTTTTTCAAATGCTCTCTAATCTAGTATAGAAAATTAGAGATGAATGTAGTTATTCCTTATGAGACTCTGGCTCTAATTTTAAATTAGAATTGCCATAGCCATACTAAATAACCAAATCCAGTTTTTTTAATTATAATTTTATGCTGTGTTTGATCCACCTCTAAATAAGAGATCTAAGACATGGACGTCATGGCCGCTTTGTTGGGAATATACAGTAATAGGGCTATCATTGAAAGCTGTTAAGAGTTTTCCTACCAGGCCCTACAGCACTCTGCAGTGACCATTAGACAGATCTTTATCTTCATTACTGTGTGAGATCAAATTAGCTTACCTGCTGTGACTCTTGCCCTCCTCTGCACCAGAAATAATAGGATCAAAGTCATTTACTGTACTGCAGTGTCTCGTAAGCTTTTGGTCAATGAGTTTTACTGTGTGAAGTCCTCAGTGATGTTATTACTAGATACGTTAACCTACTGGACCATTTAATATTGGAGGATATCATGTCATATAGACTGTAGTGAATTATTTATTTCAAAGTTATATTCTGTTTAGTGTTTACAATTGAAGTTCACACAATATAATTTTCACACAGATTTTGTTCTATGCTTAGAGATAATTGAAGCATACTCTTAAATGTCTGTGTCATAAATGGGTAACTTAGTTTATTGAGTGGCTATGCCATTTGAGATTCAGACCTGCATTAATAAACTCTGACAAAAGAATAAACAAGCTGCAAAGGGGGGAAAGTGACCATCTGGATGTTCATTGTCAGACAATCATGGTCAGGAACAGTGGGAACCAGTCTCCATTATAACAGCAAATGGAGTTTGAAATCGTCCACACTTGCTGGTTGAGGAATCTAAGCGATGCTGCTTTAAATCTGAACAGCACAAATTAACTGAGTAACGGCAGACTCCAAGACTGTCAAACACAAGGGACGCCACAAGTGATCATGAATGATCTTGACAAGGGAGCAGCTCCATCCTACTACTGCGCAACACAGAAATTCCTGTCAGACATCACAGTCTTGAAGCTGAAGAGACATGTGTGTCAATACACGAGTAAAATGTAGCAGGGGATTGAAAACAACACCAGAGGCCCAAAGCACCAGCTGCTGAAGACAGAGCTGTCATTGGAACAGATGAACCTGAACACCAGCTGGATTAGATTGACTTGGAAGAAGCAATCAAATAATACAGAACTGCAGAGTGGAAATACTTAAAAACAAGCAAAAACTCTCCAGCAAAGTTGTAATTTACATGCAAGTAAATAAATAATAATAGTTACTACAGATAAAAACAATAAAAAAAAACCTTCATAAAAGAGTCTTATTCCGAATGCTTTACTGACCAATATAACATTTATATGCACGCCACACCACCATTTTTCAGTAATACCATGGTTACACACTTTTTAGTAACCAATATTACACACATCCTGCAAGATAAATCATGTTATCACAATGTTATTTAGCCATCGTACTCAGCTGCACCGTAAAACTTGTGACAGTGACACACTATTGTTTCAACAAAACAAATTGTTTCTCTATGCCAAAAACAGATGTTCTTTTTCATTTTACCATTTGACCATTTCAGTCAAATTTGAATATTTTATATCCATTTTAGAGATAAGATTACCAGCAACCATACCCTTTATATGGACACGATTGACCTGGTTGACTGGAGAACTGAAATGCCAGTGGGGAACAACTCATAGTTGGAATGTGGTGGACACCTGACTGGCAGAGGAAATTGCTGTAGAAACCATAAAGTTCCAAATAAGAAAATAAATTAAACATTGTGCACTATACCTATGCTATTGGCTTAAGTCTGAGTATTTTCAGACACTATAGGATGAGCATTTTATAAGTATTTAAGATAAATATGATAATTTTAAAGACAGATCTTTGCATTTTATTGACAGTTCTATGTTCATGTTCATCACACTTCTGACGACAATTAAGGTGAACGTCAAGGACACTGTATGACACAATGCATTCATGAGTGCATTAGTGAAATGGCTCCTGTCATCGTCTGACAGATGAGGTGGCTGCCGGAGATCACTAGAGAAAGACACCGTCTGCCATTAGGGAGGCTTACTCAGCAAATGATGTGATCAGAGGTGCATATTCTTAATTCAGCACTTTTGAAGAGTCGGTATCACTCATGCACTGTATTTTAATTTGCAAGTATAGGTAAAAGGGTGAATGACATTTTTCCATTTAGAGACCCACAATTTTGGTCATTAAATAGTGCGGTGGTGGGCCGTGCCACCACTTTGGAGAATAATTCTAGATGTGAATATTATTGTGAGCTAGGACCAGCTCTGAGTTGCATGTTCTTGTATAACTTGGCAGGTTTCAAAGACATGTAGGTCATCTATATATATATATATATATATATATATATATATATATATATATATATATACAGTACAGACCAAACGTTTGGACACACCTTCTAATTCATTGGGTTTTCTTTATTTTCATGACTATTTATAAGGCAAGAAATCCCACTTATTAACCTGACAGGGCAGGTTGACCTATGAAGTGAAAACCATTTCAGGTGTCTACCTCTTGAAGCTCATCAAGAAAATGCAGAGTGTGTGCAAAGCAGTAATCACAGCAAAAGGTTGCTACTTTGAAGAAACTAGAATATAAGGGGTATTTTCAGTTGTTTTACACTTTTTTGTTTAGTGCATATTTCCACATGTGTTATTCATAGTTTTGATGCCTTCAGTGTGAATCTACAATGTCAATAGTCATGAAAATAAAGGAAACTCATTGAATTAAAAGGTGTGTCCAAACTTTTGGTCTGTACTGTATATATACAGTATGTAGACTACAGTATTGTCCGTCGGTAGAAATATACAAAAATATATAATGCTGATTCATTATAGATACTGCAGCCCCTTCATTCTTCACAAAGTCTCTACAGTGATTATGTTGGATTCTGCAGGCTGTTTGTCTCTGGACACAGAGAGAAGTGGGCGGAGGGTTAGAAACTACTGTACTGTAAGCCTGAGAAAGCAATATCATTAGGGACTGAAGGAAATTGCACTGCCTGTTAAAAGGGAACGAAAGAATTTTTTATCCAGAATGGAAGGATACCAAGACAAGTTCATCGTTCCTACGGGAAGAATGAAAGTATCCACTGCTGTCTCATAAGTCAACAAACAGCAGCAGTTAATAAATGTTATATATACCATAAATGGCAACTGCAAAATTAAGCACATATCTTAAACAATCACACACACACACCACAGTCTAAACTAAGAGCTCAAAAAATAAATGTGTGTATATAAATGATCTAAGATCCAAGTTTGACAGATCCTCCAGGTTTCTGTTGAACTGTCCAAAACATACATGGTCTGTCAAAGCAGGATTTCCTACAAACATAAACATTTTACCAAAAGAGTGCATGTCAGTAGTAGCTTTGTACTCATTCATATTGCATACTAGTACATAGGAAGCAGGAGAGAAGTAAAGGAAACATGGCTGAAGGATTATTATTATTGTGGAAGGTTTATGCATTTCTTCGTATTACTGTCTAAACCTTTCATTTATAAAGTTGAAAATGGTTTAGAGGTGTCTTTAGATTATTTGGAATTTAAGTGTAATTTTAAATAATATATTTGAGCTCATTACAAGATAAATAATTAGTTATTGATAATTGAATTCATCATTCTCTACCTTGGTAAGGCAAACATTTTTGTTTCTTTTTCATTAGGAATGACTAAGATTTTATTATTATTTTATTTAGCCGTACTACTGGCTGATCTGAGGCACTACTGGCTATAATGTGTAGCTTTGCTTCTTAAGTAGACTAAGTCTGAAACTCTTTCATTGCTCTTTCTGCTGCTAGGTCAAATATCTCTGCACACTCAAACCTCAATGCTAATAGCAAATAAAAAACAGTGAAAAACAATAAAATGTCAACTAATATATATATATTCTATCAAAACTTATGAAGTCATGTTCCATTCACATCAGGTTTGAGTTGCTCCCTAAACATAAACCTATGGCTTAGTTTTTGTTGGGGTTTTTCCTTCACAAATGTTAAGTCTAGTTTTGTGTTCACATGTTTTAATGTTGATGTTGTTTCATCAGTAAACGTAGACTTCCAATGTCCTTGAGCGCTCACTTGTCTTTAACAACATATTAACCCCATTTCCATCTCTTCATACACAGACTGTTCTGTGTTTTAGATAAAATCTGTTTATATAATAAGTCTCATGTGACTCATGATGAATGCTTCCCCCATTCTATGCTGGCTGATCTAACTCAATTAGATAATTGTGTAGTTTTGTATTTCTCAGTCTGGTTCCGGCTACCTAAAACGATTCAATGTACAAATCAAAGAAGTCGTGTTAAACAAGAAAAAGTAAAAGAAAGGATGTGATCAGCAAGTTAATCTGTGGGATTTAAAATTAAATGTAATCTTTACACACTTTATTTTTATATGTGCCTTGTACTGCTTATCTTTCACTAGTAAAGATATATAAGCCAACTTCACACTGTAGATCACACTTAAGCTGTGAGACCAGACAACCCTCAACCTTCAAATTATTCAGGAACATTTTCTTCTTTGTGTTCACTTTGAAGTAAACAAGGAAAAGATTGCTTTTAGCAAAAAATAGAAATACGAGTGGGCTACAAACCAGGCAGATAAAAAGCATTCAGGTTAATAACAGATTCTGTTATTAACATATGCTCACAGCTCAGATTGAATTTTTTTCTGATGAAATACATACCTTGCATGTGGTCTTTCAGCGTCTTTGCCTGCTGTAACTCAAACATGGCTGGATGAAAATGAAATGCAATTGCTTTTTGATTTGCCACGGTAAACATGATGGCAATTTTATTATAAGATAATAAAAACCTTGCATTTTCCTTATCATTTCCCTTCCAGGTGTTTGTGGGTTTTGAAGCATAGCGTTTTAACCACAGTAAGATGTCATTATCTACAATGGCACATTCCCGTATTTCAAACATTTTCTCAGACTTTGCATGAGTTAATGGCTGGCTTAATGAGCTGCGGCTTGAATGTGGAAGGACATCTCATTGTGTTAATGAACCATGAAAAGGGCAAGCACACATTATTGTGTGAATTGTTTTAATAATCAGCTCGCTGTCAGACGCACAACCCATCTTCCAAAAGCCTGCTTCATCTATGAGCAAAGATGCTGAATGTTTCATTTAAACAACTTACTTTGCAATAGCTCAGCAATCTGCTCCAGCGTTGCTGTTGTTTCTCTCGACACCCCTCACCACTCCTCCCAGCCCTTTTCATTGAAGGGTGGATCTCAGCTTGGTTTTGTGAATCCAGTGGACAGTCTTGTCTAAGACTTACTCAGTCGGAAGAGGAGCTGAGCTGAGGTGGCAATGTGGTTAGCTTCTGTTGTAGATCTGTTTTCTTTATGCTGCCTCAGAACTTGTAATTAGTAAACAAAAGTTAAATAAATAATTAGAACTGCACACTATACCAGATAACATTTGCCATCTTAATGTCAACATGTGTAATATTGCAATTGCAAAGGACTGCGTGAAGACATTATTCTGTAGGATATTTCAATTACCATGTTTGCAAATTCAGAATGACATAATTTCTGCTGGATAGACCTTCACTGCCATGGATGCCTATACTTTTAATAATGTCAGTGATTGAGATGCTAAAGCTCACAGCGTTAGTGATGAAGGAAAAGAAAGATGTCAGGAAAATATGGGTTGATTGTAATTGACTTTGTCATTGCAATATTCAGGTACTGTATCCCAATAGTTTGTTTACCTGTTACTGTTATCGACTCTATAAATTATTTAATGCATTACTTCTGATGCTGCAGAAACTAATACCAATGATCGTAGCCTGGCTATTTTCTGAACGGTTTACTGATGGAGCCAGAATAATCCTTTAATGTCAGAAAATGTTGTTGAGCTCAGCCACCAGGCAAACTACTTTCTGCCAATCTGATTGTTTTGTCTGTCTTTTGTGCATGGAAAACAGTAAATGAACACAACTGCATGTGGCATAGTAGTGAGAATATAAAATGAAATATAAGACATCAGAAGTGCATATTAAATATTTAATTCTGCTGCTAACTCTGTATTTTATAAGCGGAGCTGTCATATTAGATTTTTAGTGCAAAACTTTTAACCTTGCAAGGTGAAATTCCAGTCTCAAGGGACTTCCAATTAATTCTTCCAAGTGAAAAGTTTGTTAAAATTTCCATAATAAGCCTAAAAACAATTTGTTTATGACTTTGTTTTGCTTTTTGCACATTTAAAATTTATGGCATAGGAAAGTCAAGTTTATTTGTACTGCTCATTACGGCATAAAAGACAATTCAAAGTGTTTTACAAGATGAAAAAACTGACAAAAAATTACATTACATAATAAATGATTGAAAAGTTAGAATACAGACTAAAATTAATGATGTTCCAGTTATTATTAATTGAAGGCAGCTCTAAACAAATGGGTATTTTGCCTTAAATCAGTGTTTCAGCCTTTGTTGTGTCATTCAGTTTTGTTATTCTAAGTCCCATTTTGTGAAATCTGGCCCTCTTTAGAAATAACTTGATCATAAATTGGTTTTACATCATAGCACAACTCCTTTGCGATTGACAATCCACTACACAATCAAAGCACATGATTTTTGTTATTACAATGTCTGGAGTCAGCTTTATTCGGTCTACTGTGTGACTATTGTTCTGATGGTAACAAAGATTCAGATCTGCGGCACCGGTTTATGCTTTTAAGTGGTGACCATGTGGTTTTACCTCTTTTCTCCTCTAGTTCAGCTATGATAATATGAATAATTCCTGTTATAACACATCTTTATATGTAATATGTTATTCAGGTTCCATTTGAAAAAACAATGTAATGTTTTCAATTCTACACAGAATTGTGTATTGCATCTTATGCCAACATCAATGTAGGCTTGCATGACTCACACCACTTGTCGGCATAGCGACATGATAGAAAGGTTTTGTTTCCTTCCTTTTCATGTCCTCTTAAAATTTCACTCAGCCTTCATCTCTGGACCTCCAAGGTCATCCTCAGATGTGCATCAGTGGCCCTGGCAGACCCACACACTACTCTCCCATCATCCTCCCTCTCCGTTTGACTGCCCTGCCAGGCAGAACAAAAAACAACTCTGTCTGCAGCAAAAGCCCTCAGCTCACCCTCGCTTTCAATAGTGTGCACACCCACAACCACATCCCACACCCACACACACACGCACGGTGCACAGAAACATGTCAGGTGGACTAGTGAAAATCTTAGTTGTCCAAGATGAACAAAGTGTTTGAATCTTCTCATGCTGATGTTCTTTGTTGACCTTTAGTGATGATGGATGAGGAATGATGAAGAAAAGGCTGATGTCAAGATAAGAAGGCCTGCTGAAAGGTTCATGTTAGAACCAGTAGCAAATAAAAAGAAAAGGCATGAGATTACATTAGACTTTTATTGTCATTATCATTTATTGTTTTGCATGTTTTACTTCTTCAAAAACATTGACACTTTCATGACTTATTTTCTTGCTTCACATAGATTTAAACATTGGAAGATGTCTTTTTGGTTGCTTTGTTGTTGGTGTCCAGTAGTTCACTGGAAAACAGAATAATGTCCAAATCAAGTTTAGACTGCCTTGTCTGCACACATTTTCCGTTGACTTTTCCGGCTAATGTTTTGAGATGTTACTTCAATATTTCCACATAACATTCTTTCTTCAAGGTTTTCTATTCTGTGAAGTGTACCAGTTCCTCTGCAGCAAATAACCTAGACAACATGATGTAATAAGTCTGGTACTTCACAGTTAGCAAGGTGGTTTTGGGGATTAACCTTTCCCACTTTTTCCTTCAAGATGGTTATCATGGCCAAACACTGCAAATTAATTTCCATCAGACCAGAAACTATATATCCAAAAATGTAGATTATTGTCCCTGAGTACTATAGCAAACTATAATCTGGCTTTTTATGATGTCTTATAATAATGTTTTTTTTTCTTTCTGAGTGGCCTTTCAACCCATCTTGGTACAGGACTAGTTTTACTGTGTATGAGTTCCACAAGAAAACAAATACACACGGTTTGTTGATTTTGTTCTGGGGTGGATACCCACATTTCAAACACACAAAAAAATGAATCTCTTGGTCACAGAATCTCTCTCCTTCTTGAATAGTATGAGGACTGAAAATTCTAGCTGCTAATAGTTCTATATCATTTTTGAGCAAATGATTTTGGCACCGTCAGGCATTTGGCAATTGTACCCAGGGATGACCTTGACTTATGGATGTCCATTTGGGGTGATTGCTTTTGATTTTATAATGACAAGAGAGCAGTGTGTTTGAGTTTCTGCCTTAAAATACATTTACTGTTGTGATTTCACTTACCTTTAATGTTACAAATCAGTTTATCAGAAGATCATCATCTGCAGGTTTCCAAATTGTTTTGAGTTTGAAGAAATTAATAAAAATATATATTTTCCTCTTATTTTTGGAGATTAGCAAATAGATATATATTTAGCAAATAGATAATTTTTTGTAATCCTAACTGACCTAAACCTTGAAAGGTTTAGTTTGATTTAATCTCCGACACTAAGATTTTTTTTATACCTTTTGAAATGCAAGTAAATATCAGTTTTCAAATTTATATCTTTAGAAACATTTAATATAAAATGGCATGTAATTTCCCTGTGTGATGTTTGTTTGTATACACTTAAAATTATGGTAACGTTAAAATTTTGCTTTAATCTTTAATTTGAAGAGCATGTACATTATTATTGATATAGATGGTAAACTATAGAATGAACTACTACAGTATTTGGGTGCTTTTCAAACAATAGTAAACACATTTTGTGGTTCTTTTGTGTGATTTTCTAATGTCCTTAGCTTTGATGTTTCATCCTAATATCAGGTCCATTAAATACATTCAGGTGAAAGCAGAAAAAAGTAGCATTTCATTGTAAATGATGAATAATTTGACTCAGACACTGCATAGGGAACACATCCAATTTTCTTCAAGATCAGCTATTGATGTATTAATGGTAAAACATTACAGAAGCTTCTTTTCGACACGCTTTATTCTGTTTTTTATTTTTTCCTGTGAATAAACCATCACTACAATATACTAAATAGTAATATCATACAACAAATATTAAATTGAAAATACATTTAATTACATTTTTGCTGATATTTTTCCTGCTTTAAGTTAAACATTTAGAAGTCGCTTTGCACTCAATATGACTCATCATTTATTCTTCAAACATCGCAGACCCGTATTTTAAATTAAGACAGTCTGAAATGCTTTTTGCTCAAGTATTTAGGGCTGCTGTTGGGGCTGCCTTGTTTATTTTGCAGCTGGACGTTCCTTTCAGAGAGATTGTTGACTGGAGTAATGAAGGGATGCTGCTAGTGATCTGGAGAGAACGGTGCAGCATTTTAATGATGCTCTGTTGGCATTAAGTGCCCTTATGTGTGCCAAGAAACACCACTAACAGAATGAGATCACCCTCTCTCATTCCTTTGATACAAGCTAAATAGATGCTATTGACAACTAATTATTGCCACACATTGACATAATGCAACACACATCAAACACTTTCCTCTAGTCTATCATCTGAACATTTTCTGTTCATGGCCTTATTTCTCTCGTGATGCCAGACAGTAAAGAAAGCTTGCAGGCTCTTTGGTGCTGCGACCCAGACGTTTCAAGGTTCAATAAAATTCATCACTGAACGCTCCCTGCAGGATACCTTGCTGTTGTACAGCACTTTTATTCATTAACTTCCAACATTCCTGCTACTTCGAACCGGTCTCTCCAATTTCCTTTGACCTCGCTTTCTGCCGAGATGTTTTTAGCCGGCAGATTGCCACTGATGTCATACTGCTTTTCACCTTTAATGGTTGAATTTAACAAAATGTTAAGCATACCTGAACTCTGTATCATTCTTGAGATAATTTGCTCCAATATTTGTGCCAAAATAATTCTAACTTTTAAATTAAATACTATTTATTGCATTAACCAAAAAATAATAAAAGACTAGATGACTACAGTCAGGCCTGAACATTTGACTGGAAAAACCGTCTGGGGAAAGTGTAACAGTGTCAACAGAATTGCAGCTTATCAGAGAGCGGATATCAGAGAGCGGATATGTGTCAGTGATCTGTGATCCCCCTCTGGGAGTCACGTTTTTTTCCCCAGTTTTGCCCACTCAAAACCCGCAAATACTCATTTTCCACGTCCGAGTGATTGAATGTCACAACACTGCGTGTGGCGCACGGAGTCTCAACAGTCTCACTTCTTTCTAACCACAGTCACTTAACCGATGACATGTACAGAAGAAGTCCTGCACATAGACACAAGAAGGCAAGTTTCTATACTTTTCAACTTAGATGTATTCATGTTTGTGTGTATGAACTTAGGATAATGGCCATTAACTTCACAACCACTTTTAATTTACTCTTCAGATTTCACTGACTAAATAATAGAAACATTCATTGGTGCATTTGTCATCTGGTTGTCTAATTTGTTTGTATTTTAGTAGAAAAGAGCCCTGAATTTGTTTCCTAGAAAATGTAACCTCCGTACAAAATAAATAAATAGAGATGATTAGCTCAGATTTAGGACTCTGCTTTCTGTATGAACAACATACCTGACATATTGTCCTTATTAATTCTGAATATTTAAAGTGTATTTTTTTTTCTTTCTCTGTAATTGCCATGTTGTCTGCCCAGCTGCAGTCAGGGCACATGGATGGATAGATACCTATTTGAGACATGATGACTGGAGAATCATCATGCCATTAAGCAAATATGTCGTTATACTTGTATTTGAAAAAATACATTCTTGTTTAAAAAATAATTTATAGCCAATAAATTATTATTCATCATTTGTAACATGCTGATATTTCACTTTTTATACACTCATGCTGGGACATAAAAAAGTATTTTAGATATTAAGTTTTAAGTTAATTGACTTTCATGACCGCTCAGCTTTTGCAATGGATATATTTCTGAATTAAGTTAAATGCCCCCCAAAAATAACTTTTGGGGCTAGAGTTTTTATGTATGTTTGAATGTGAATTAATTTTGAATATTGCAGAAACAGAAAGAACATTTACGAAACACAGATCTACAGTCTTTTATTCTTACATAAAACAGTTTCATTGATCTGTCCCTGAACCTCCAGTGAATTCTGCTTAGGTTTACTATAGGCAGTGGAAACATGAGTAAATGTGCATGTACCCAGAAAAATAGACATGTTTTGTCAGCCATACAGCTAACTCTATAAAAATACAATATGTAGAAATGTTTTGTCTCTTTCTAAAATTCCTTTAAATTCTATTACATTTATCCATAACATATCTGCTTCCAAATAACTGCAAAGAATATGCATTGCTTTCTTACTGTTTTACACATTTTAGTCTTAAAACTACCTCAGCCTGAAATATTCCTGTTATAAATGTTAATTATATTTTCCATAAAATACATGACACACACACCATTATTCAACATACATAATAAGGACTTAACATTTAAGTAGAAAGACTTTGCAGATGTAAGGAATACAAACTGAAATCTAAAGAGTAATGTTTTAATTCATGTAAATTTATAGAAGGTATAATTACAATTGTATTGTAATTATACCTTCTATAAAAATGACAATGAAATAAAGTGAAATAAAATAACTCCCTTATTAGGATATCTCTAACATTAATCTGTGGTCTATTTTAAAAATAAATGTTTCTTATTTTTTATTTGCATATTGGCGCTTCCATTTGACTGTCACTTTACTGCTGACACGCCTGCAATGTCCCACTGTGGGACAGTAATGGTACTTTTAGGGCCCAATCCAATTTAGAATTGAATATACCTAATTGGTGATTTATGCGTAAACCTTTAAAGCCAGATAAGGAAAAAAGGACATTAATTAAACCAGTAGTTGGATATTAAGGCAAACCTGATAATGTCCTCAGTTTTTAGTAATTCTAGCGTATATTCACTATTTGCTGAGAAGTAGACATGAATACAAAAAAAGTTGGTTTATAAAAGAATGTACTTTTTACTGTCAGTGAAGTGTATTTATTGTCATAATATGCACAGTAAAGATATATGCGTTTTCCTCATATATCACATATATGTAAAGTTCAAATTGTTTACAGGGAAATCTAAGCAATGCTACTGGGGCATTAAAACTTTATAAAGGAATGAGGCAATGCTGATAAATCTAAACACTTTCTCTCTCACAGTCTCAGTAATAGTCATCTTCTGTATCTAAGCCAATTATAACATTCGTGAAGAGTAAACAGTGGGGAGTAAAGTTACTGAAAGGCAGAAAAACCCCAGACATTCTTATCACAAATGTTTGAGATACATCTTGTGGACAGTTGTCCTTATTTATTTATTTTTTTGTACAGGGAGTTTGGTCTTTAATGCACAATTCAAATGATGTAAATTAAAAATCAAGATGAATTGGTGAAATAAAAGATGGAGATCCTTTGATAAATGTGGGGCTACATCAAAAGTAAATTATGCTTTTAAAAACAATTTTAACACCACATGAATGTGGCTGCACTGATTTGCTGATCAAGATAGTTTTTTTCGGATTTCAAAAGAAGCTTTGAAGATAACATAAAGTAATGAGTTTTTCCAAGTATAACCCTACTTTAATGAGGATTATTGGCAAAACATGACATGCATGGGCTTTACTACTTGCTGTGAATACTCTTCTTCATGGCTTGAGTGTTCCTGCAGGATTGCCACGTTGGCATGCAGCATTTCTGTGGACTTTTGAATATGTTTTCTGAATTCACATGGTTTGGAATGAGGGAGATACAGATGTCAGTCTGTCCCTGAACAAGATAATCTTTATTGCAGCTGAGTAAAACATTTTTTACTCAGCTGCATAGGCTGTTAGAAAAAAAGGCAACCAGGGATCTGTATCTGTAAGTATATAGCCAGCTATTTACAGGACATCCTTTGCAATTAATAATTTTTATTTATCTTCAAAAAATAAAAAAAGAAGAAGGAAACTCGAGTTGTGAAGAAAATGGGGAAATCCATTTAAGATGTTTTGGAACACTGTTTGTAGCCCGTTCCCCTCTGGAGCAACTTATTCCGTTTGAAGCCGAATCTGAGAGTAGACATCTATTATCCCGGATGCCGTGGAGGTAGAGAGAGGATTATCTGACTCCTGCCGGGTTTAGCTGGCGTCCCACAGTTTGCAGACATCAAGATCCATCTCCCAAGTGTCGATCAGTCTGGGTGCATCTCCATTAGCACCTTTTGGCAGTTGTCTTCCATCAACCATTTATTGCTTAGTGTCGCACACCCTTAATTGGGCGTGGTAATTATCCAATCGCACAATATTAAGTGTCCTATTTGTGGAAATGTGGTTGCTGAAAATGAATAGTTATTGATCAGCAACACTGACATTCAACATACCCCTTTTCACATATTAGCCTGGCATTGATTGCTGGCAGCACTTCTTGTGTGCATTACTAAGAATCGACCTGATTCCTAATGTGCGGTCCAAGCTTGACCATTAGAATCATCCATTATCACGCCCAACATCCAGTGGCCTGTCACTTACGGCTGGTGGGGAAATTGGCAAGCAGACATGATTGTGACTACGAGGTAGAAGCAGAATTAGGCTCTCTAGTTTCTGTCAGCAAGCTACTGCATAATTAATTGGCTGCAGCCTCGACTGTATACAATCGTTGCCACTGAGCATATCTGTGCTTCATGGGTGTGAATTCGCCTGGCATCAGCCGCACAATGTCCAGCTTAAATTATGGATTTTAGCCTTAGTTGTGTGTTCTTCCCAATTTTTGCTTTTACTTTTAAATTAGGACATTTTTAAATAACCTTAGAAAAGGATCTCTCCTCAAACTGAATGTTTTTATTTTTTGTTCTTTTCCCCCCATCATGTCAGTAGTCCTTTTTATTGGCTTAAATTTAAGATTCTATTTTTACTTCTGTGCAAACTTAAGAACACAGGCATCACATACTGAATCTTATATTAATATTAAACTGTACTCTGCTGGGTTATGTTAACCTGTATACATCTGCTAGCGTGTCCTTGAACTACTGTCTGCTTACTGTTCAGTCGGCTCTAGCTGTCCTCTTTCAGAATTCAAAATCCAGTCAGCTGTGTGCTGCCTTATTTCATTGCTTTTACTGGTTGTCACAAACAGCAATCTTTTTATGTTCTGCATTTATGGGTAACCAGGGCTTGTTTGGGCCCAAACTTTCGAAGAGATCTATCATTGTAACACAGGTAGGCAGTTTAATAACGCTTCTCTGGACCCCAGAGAGAAGCCAGGCATTTATTTAATGTAACGTGGGCAAAGGTAGGGGCCTGACAGATGGCCCAGGGTGGAAAAATGATAATTCATTGCACAGCAGCCTGGGAAGGTGTTTATTGCCTTTAACTTACAGTTGGGATTAAAATGTAATTGTAAATGAAGGCTTTTTTTTCTGTGTTTGAATTTTTAGGGACACGAAAGAAGCTACAGATTAAAACAGTTACAATCAAACTGCCTGTAGCGCCTTTAGAATAATGAAGCTTAAATTTATAGTTTCATTATATCGACTGTGTGCCTTTTACTGGCACCTTCGTTGACCTTTTATATTTTGTCTCCTCCTGAATTTGCTCATAACCCCTCAGTGGCAAGTTTTTTCAAGAAGATCCAAAATGAGCAAGATTAGATTTATACAAACCATTTCAGTCAGTTTCATAATTGGAGAGATGCTGCTTTCCTCACCAAGCCTTTGATGAAATGAGATTCACCTGTTTAAATAAAGATAACAGAAAAGCAAATATGTTCTCAGGAAAAGACAACTCTTTTGGTTAAAGGGGAAAAAAACTTTACTTTTTTCTTTTCATGTTTTTATTCCTCTACTTTTACATGCAGTTTTCTTTTTTTTAAAAAAATCAGCTCATTATTCTAATAGTTGTTTCATTTGAACCTTAATATAAAGATAATTAAAATTTAATTTTAGGGACAAGAATATAAGCAATTTAAACTGTGTTTGTCGGAGTCTAATGCACATTGATCTGTAAAGATTTGTTATTGCCACTACTTCTACACGTTTTACTCAAGTATAAGTAAAAATACGTATCGAGAAAATTACTCAAATAAGAGTTAGAAAATGTATTTAGTAAAAATGCTACTCAAGTACTGAGTAACTGTTTTCTTACATCTCGTTTTATTTTTAACAATATATGTAATAAGACAGAGAAATAAAGTTGTGTGTCTCACTTTATCATGAGCTGTAGGTTTGTGTCGATGTCCGGTGCATTTTTGGTTAAATATCCTTTTCTTCATTCTGTAAAGAAACTAAAGATGGTAGCCAGAAATTGTCCTGAAGTAACAACACCATTTCTCCAGGATGATATGATTCAACTTAAGGTAAAAAATAGGTTGCAGTGAAACTCTTAGACGTATTTTTTCTCAAAAAGTGACTCATGTAACTGAGTAAATGTAACTAGTTACTGTCCACCATATCTAATTTATCAAACCTAAGACTTTTGACGAATGGTACGTCTATACCAGTTGATGTTTTATATTTTCATACAATACTTGTGTTCAAATAATATTTTGAAAATACACTTTGTTTTTTTTTTAATGCCTTGTTTTCAGTATAGCAAAAAGGGTAAACATGAATACTATGCTCTTATGTCAGTCCTCCAAACATGTATCTTCTCATTTTAGTTCACACAGTAACAGATTCATCTCTGTACTGTATGTTCATTAATAAAACATAAGTTTAATAAAAGAGAAAAGGTATAATCAGAAATGTTTTGCTTTCAAAACAACAAAGGTGTGCATGCTGTGCTTTACTTATAAATATTTAAAATTAAATTGCAAAGGCTTTTTTTATGGAAATCTCTATCCCGACATTATTTTATTTTGTCAATATTTCATTTCTTCGTTGCTTTGACTTAAAAGTTTATACTTCTGAACCCCAAGCATGTGTCTCGTACAGATGTCTTTTACTGTAGGAGAAGTTTGCTATGGTCAGGAGCCTGTTTGTCAATGATGAATATTGGATAAGACATGCAGCAGATGAGCCCAGTCCTTCCAGTCAGGCCTAACATTAATTAAATATCAATTGGCCCTGCTTCTGTACCTCATTTCATGCCACATTCACACCTTGTCTGTGCTTGCTGAGGGAGTGTTGAAATGAAACTTGTGGTCTCGCAGCTTCACACATTTTTTTCTTGATTCAAACTACGTGGCTCCACAAACTTTAACTTTTGAGAAAAAAAATGTATTGTTGTGTTTTGAGCAAAGAAAGACAAAGATTAATTACTGGAATTAGATTTATTTGTGACTTTATTAGTTATTGAGTAACCAAACAAAAGTACAACATTAAATACTTTTTTGATTTTGCATTTAGAAACGCTCCTTTTTTGAAGAATCCGTACTTTGATAAAGATATACATCACAAAGCAAATCCAATTATGTACATCATTTACATACTTACTACTACTTGAAGTATTCCTAAAAACAAATATCAGATTAATATATATATATAAAATGATATTTATGTGAAGAATCTGTTGGTCCCCAAGCAGCTTCTTATACTGTGTTCAAATTTGTTATATTTTCAGCACAACTAAAAGTTTTCCAAGGAACATTACTTATAGACAGGAATGATGAGTATTGTATTGCTTATCATGTAAACATGGATGCCTTTATTCAACCAAAAGAGTAAAATGTTACATTTAGTTTATCATATTTAACCAAGAATATATTTTCCAGACTACACTTTTTTTTATCATAGTTTGGTTGGTCCTGCGACTTATAGTCAGGTGCAACTTTTTTTTTTTTTTTTTTCTTTTCATGACATATTTTTTGACAGATGTTTAAATGTTAATTCATACTGATGGACATGAGCCAAAGATTAAACATTACCATCTGCAGCAGCATCTCAGGTCATACTGGACAAGATCCCTCTCACATTTGACAATTTCTAAATGAATGCAACTCCAGTGTGTATTAAATATATTTTCCCCTTATTGACTACAAGTCAATTCTTCAGATGGACTTAGAGTCTGGAAAATACAAGACTATAAGTCTTATACTTTTAAAATTTTCAGATTGAACAAAACAATAAAGCAACCATATAAAATAAGTGATTTTTTCTCTCTGCACATATTGTGAATGGATATATTATCAGAGTGGTATATTGTTGCAGACCTGATATTGTTTCTGCTTTTGAAATCAGAGGTTCAGCAGAAGTGCTGCACTCTTTGCTGACATTACATAAAAAGCTGTCTGCACTTTTAACCTTGGAGCTCCTTTGATGATGTCTCAGGGATTCCCCTAATCCTCTGAGGGTAGAGTGGAGGGCACATACTCCCTGCTGAGGGGACGAAGCCACTTAATGGATCACAAAGCTAATCAACCAAAGGAAGAGCTGTGCTGAACATGAAACATTTGAGTGGCCTCCTCTGGGACATAGTCAAATGTAAACACACACATCATGCATGCTTTTTAGATCAGGGATACAGAAACATATACTTATTTATCTTATAGAACTTTTGTTTTATTTTTACAATTAGAGATTGTGTTTATCTTTGCATACTGTAACAGCCGTAATTGTGTAGTGTCTCTTTAAGACACTCTAGTGTTGCTAGTGACGTCACAAGTATGCGCCACGGTTTCTCTGTAGAGAGTGTGGGAGAAACGTGCTACAACAGGTTAGCTTTCCTTAGTAATGTTACGGGTTGTTTGGACTCTGCTAATTTGCATGTTTGTTATTATAGCAGCCGTTCAACCGGGCTTGTAAGGTTGGTGAAGAGAGTTTATTAAAAGACAACACTGTGGAAATTCCCAGTACCAGTGTGGCTGTGCGTTTTTTGATCGCCCAGACGAGTCTGCCGCCTCCTCTCCTCCCTTAAATACAACCCGAGCGTTACAAATGGCGCCCGAACATTTTATCTTGGACCTCAGAAGGCAGTATCTTCTACCAGCTGATGATTGAAACATTGAGGAGGTACTTTGCAAAATAGTGGATGTCCGCCATACCTCGTGGGAACGGACCAGGCTAGCCCAGACGCAGAAGACAGAGCGTTTCCTTGGCAACGAGCGGATTCTTCAAAGCTGTTCTCTGTATATAATATGGTTCCCTATTAAAACCCTGCGTCGTGACAACTTTGGATCAACTACGCTGCCTGGACGTGAGACGGATTATGCTTTATAATTTCTGAATGTGCATGTATGCACAGCGGAGTGAAGCGGAAAACCCTCATCGGCTGAGCCGCGCCGCCAGCTTTGTTTTTTTTCCTGAACGATCTTTCGGAACTTTCTCACTGGACTCAGCTCTGTACCGGATCAGAGCTGCAAGACAAATTCATCTGAGAAGATGCTAACTGAAGCCGTGAGTATTCGAAAAGCAAAATAAGAGAAGAGGGGACAAAGGAAAGTCGTAAACTCTGACTGAGATCAGATTAAAACAAATATACGGAAGCTATTCGTCGGACTCAGCAGCATAAATTTTTCTGGTTGAAAAAGACGAAAGAGGAAAAAAAAAAAAACAACAACAAAAAACAATAATTTGGAGGCGTTCCTAACTGCTGACTTTTGATTTTACTGGTTTGAAGGTTCCTATTTGGAAACTATCTTTAAGGGTGTTTGGCTTAAAAAAAAAAAAAAAAAATTCTACCCATGTGAAATTCTAAGTTTATGTCTGTGTACGGCTAAATGTGTTTCAACTTTTCACACTGCTAAAATTAATAACTAACATTCTTGGAATTATTTCTGTGTGACCAAAACTGAAGTTATTCCAGCATAGCGTGCATTATACAGACTTGGGTTCACATAAGTGTGCATTATGGCTACTCATCCTGACTTGACTGATCTATGTGATGATTTGGACTTTAGGTTGCTCCCAAACCACAATACTGCCAGACACAATACCCCTGACCTAGAACATAAAGTACAAAGTTTAAAAGAAGAGGTGGACATGCTTCAACAATGTCTACATGAATCTTTGGATCTCCAGAAAAATATTTTGGAGCGTTGGACTCAACAAGCTAAAACAGTCCCTAAAGTCCCAAGTGCTCAGGTTACTCAACCTTTCCCTCAGGCGTCATCTACTCCATATGTGCCTAGTCTACGTACCAGAAACAAAGAGCAATACTACTCAGCACCTGACCCCACTCAGTCCATGAGGGCTCCGTCTCAGACACATTCGGATTCGCTGCAGTTAATTAATACTACCAGAGTCCTCGCTGCCGCTTTGCACCAAGCAAAATTAGAACCGACTGTGTTCACTAATGATGGTGGTCTTCATCCAGAGGAATGGCTGCAGTCTGTCAATGCTTACAAGACCTCACTGGACTTAACAGACACTCAGATTCTCAGAGAACTACCACATTTCCTAGCTAAGGGACCAAGGAAGTGGTTTAGTGTTCTCAGCTCTCATGTATCTACTTGGACTGAATTTTGTGAACTTTTCAGAACTGTGTTCTTACCTGTTGACAACCAGGAGCATATTATGAGAGGTATCTTGGACAGTTTCCAGCACCCCGAAGAACCTCTCCCAACGTTTGCAGCCCATATGCTCAGTGAGTTCAAAAGACTGAGGAACCCTCCGTCTGAGCAAGAGCAGATTGACCTTATCTGTAAACATGCAGTGGAGAAGTACAGAGTGGCACTGTATGGAACACCTATCAGGTCAGTAATTGATTTGGTGCTGCGTGCCCATGAGCTACATTCTGTTCTCGGCACCAGCCCATTACAGCCATCAAGAGTCCAGATGAAAAATAGAACTGATGATGGACCCTACTGTTTTAAATGTTCCATGCCTGGTGTTACATCCCGCACATGTCCGAACTGTTCCACTGAGTATTATGGAGCTCGACATTCTACAAGATCTGCCAGAGAGCGTCCCCAAACTCCACCTGCAGAACCAAAAAGCGCTAACGTGGTGAGAGAACCAAACCCAACAGGTAGGGGGCAGGGAAACTTCAGGGGGGGGAGAGTTTTTCACAGGGCCAACCCTCCCCCCGGTCAGTAACTCCGCCCTCATTGCCTGGGTCAGTCCCAAATTCACCACCTATGCTCAATCACGTTGAAGATGGAGCTTCACAATCATCTTGGAACACTCCTTTCAGAGTTAAAGTGAACTTAAAAGGAACAGCTCTGGAGGCCACACTCGACACAGGTGCGTCGCTTTCAGCAGTAAATGCAGACTTGATACCTGAAAAGACCCAAAATGTCTCATTAAAGAATCAGTGGCATTCCCCACCCATAAGACTGGCCAACGGCACTGACTGCAATCCATTGGGAGTAACTTGGTTGACCATTGGATTTATGGGCAAGTCAGTCTATCAACGATTTGTTATAGTGCAGGGCCTGTCATCCCCCTTAGTTCTTGGGATGGACTTTATGACTCGCACTTCACTAACAATTCATGTCCCAACCAGAACAGTAATTATGGATGACAATCCCCCATTTCTGGATGAACCCTGTGAAAACGACTTTGTGGAGGCTGATCTGGAGTGTGGAACGATGACTCTGCAGAACACTCCACAGGTCTCACTTAAGGAAAAAGTTGAAGATGCTAACTTAAATTCTGCGGAAAAAGGAGGACTGTTAAAGTTACTAGATAACTACAGTGATCTGTTTGATGGTCACCTAGGTCGCACTTCTTTGGCAGAACATGTCATCGTCACTGGGGATGCAAAGCCAGTTAACCTACCACCTTACCGCACCTCCCCAGCTAAAAAGCAAATCATTGAAGAACAAGTACAAAAGATGCTAAAGGATAACATCATTGAACCTGCATCTGGACCATGGGCAGCTCCTGTAGTCATTGTGAACAAACCCCCTCGTGAACCACGGTTTTGTGTTGACTTCCGGGGTCTAAATCAACTGACTGTGAAAGACTCTTATCCACTCCCACGCGTGGATGAATCATTGGACTTTTTATCAAGAGGAAAGTTTCTGACAACATTAGACCTTGCTCGAGGTTACTGGCAGGTCCCCATCGCTGAACAGGCTAAACCAAAGACTGCTTTCATCTCGCATTGTGGTCTGTTTCAATTCAAAGTCCTTCCTTTCGGCCTATGTAATGCCCCTGCAACTTTTCAACGACTTATGAACAATGTTCTGGCTGGCCTGATTTATAAGTCATGTGCAGTGTATCTGGATGATATTGTTGTCGCATCACCAACTTTCGAGCAGCATCTACATGACCTAGAGGAGGTCCTTAACAGGCTTAAATCTGCTGGCCTCTCATTGAAACTGAGCAAATGTCAATTCTGCCTTACAGAACTCACCTTCCTTGGCTATCGTGTTACACCATCTGGCATTCATCCTGACCCCGACAAGGTGAGAGCTGTGACTGAATTTAAAGTGCCAACCACTACAAAGCAGGTGCGACAGTTCCTTGGCCTAACGGGTTACTACCGCCGCTTTGTACAAGACTATGCCAGTCATGCAGAGCCACTCTTTGCTCTCACAAAAAAAGATGTGACGTTCAACTGGAATGACAAGTGCCAAGCAGCTGTGGACTTTCTAATACATTCCATAACTTCGGCACCAGTCCTCAAGTTCCCAGATTTTACGTGTCCGTTCTTCATCCACACTGATGCATGTGATGCTGGACTTGGAGCAGCATTGATGCAGAAGGATGAGGATGGCAAAGATGTAGCTGTGGCTTTTGCTAGCCGTGCTCTGCATAAATCAGAAAAGCCCTATTCGACGCCGGAAAAAGAATGTCTGGCTGTTATCTGGGCATTGGAACATTTCCGTCCCTATGTCGAAGGTTTACATGTGACTATTTACACCGACCACAGCAGCCTCAAGTGGTTGATGTCTCGACCCAATCCCTCTGGTAGGCTTGCCAGGTGGTCTCTTCGCCTTCAGGATTTCGACTTCAGCATCATTCACAAACCTGGAGAATGTAATAAGGTGCCTGATGCCCTTTCACGTAACCCCCTCCCTGATGTGGATGCACCTATTGATCTTCTTCCTCCCTATGCCATGATCGGAAGCATGGATCTTCGTGCTCTGCCTTCTGTAATTGTGTCTGACCGTCCTCATGTTCGTCAGTTACAGCTGGAGGACCCAGTCACAGGCACCTTGCTCCGTCAACTCGAAAATGACCAACAGAGGGAGGAGGATACCCACGATCTGCAACAGTACATTGTACAAGATGGACTCTTATATTTCATTGATCCAAAAACAAAGTGTGGTCTTCACCCACTCAAGCAGATTAAACTTTTTGCTCCTACTGCACTCCGTAGTTATCTGCTCAAGTATTACCATGATCATCCAACAGCCGGACATCTAGGCATTGCAAAAACTCTGGCACGCTTGCGTCTCAGATTCTTCTGGCCAAACATGAACTCTGATGTAAAAAAATATGTGGTGTCATGTTGTTCATGCCAAACCACTAAGCCAACTCAGAGAAAACCAGCAGGTCTTATGGTCCCAATCCAACCACAGAGACCATGGGAGTACACGGGTGTGGACTACATTGGCCCACTACCCTGCACTCAAAGGGGAAATGCATATATCCTTGTTTTTGTGGACTATTTCTCCAAATGGATTGAAGTGAGCACTGTGAGGGAAGCAACAGCTCAAGTTGCTGCTAATAAGTTCATCACCGATATATTTGCCCGACATGGTTCTCCATCCTACCTTATTTCAGACAGGGGAACACCTTTCATCAGTGAACTGTTTGAGCATGTTGTGTCAAAACTTGGAACTGAGCACAGACTGACAACTGCCTACCATCCCCAAACTAATGCAACTGAACGTGTGAATCGCACACTGAAAACAGCCATTCGAGCATATATTGAGGATAAGCACACTTCATGGGACAAATATCTTCCCCAGATCTGTTTTGCACTGCGTACTGCACCTCATGAGAGTACAGGTTTGAGCCCATCAATGATGCTCTATGGACGGGAGTTGGACACTCCCTTGGACCTCATCACTCAGCCGTCGTGGGAAGGAATGGACGACCCTGAGACTTCTTACTCGGATCACCTGAGAGCTTCGATTCAAGATGCTCATGACCATGCTCGCACGGTTCTCGCAGAAAGTCATACAAGGCGAAAGCATTACTATGATCTAAGACGACGCCCAGTCTCTTTTAAAGTTGGAGACTTGGTCAGAGCAAAATCACACCCAAAGTCAGATGCATCAACTAACTTTTCGGCAAAGCTAGCACCTCTCTACACGGGTCCCTACCGTGTCTACAAAAAGATGTCTGATGTGAACTATTGTCTAACCAAAGCAGACACTGGAGAGAAAGCTGGAGTATTTCATGTCGCAAACCTTCAACCATTCTACACCTGGGCTACAGCTCCATCTGACAAACACTCAAGGCGAAAGGCTTCTGCAGATTTGGATTTCAGTTTACAAGACAGCAGCTTGCCCCCTGCTGTTTTGGACCCAGAGCCTGACTGTGATGTTGTCGACAATGCTATGGTCTCTGGCGACGTCCCAGCTGAAACTGACTTTGACTACATTGACCCTGTTTCACCCTTTTTGGACCAAAACTCTGTTCAAGACACTGACACTGCTTTGGAGACAGATGTTAACAATTCGCCCCCTGCTAACAATGGGAGTGCTGTTGGGGTTTCTTATAACTTTAGACCAAGACGTGTTCCGAGGGTCACCACTGACTGGTCAGTCCACAAGTGGACCAACCCATTTCATACTTCCAGGTTTGACCTGAAGTGACCTTATTTGCATTTTATGTTTCTTTGTGTTCATCGATGTTATGACTGTTGTTTAAGTTCTGTTCGGGTCATGTTTGAATGTTTCTTACATATTGTTGAGTGATTCAAAAAAAAAAAAAAAAGTACAAAACGGGAATTCCATTTTGCAATTGTCCTGAATGCTCCAAGTCTATTTTCGTTTTACAATGTTTGTCCAAGTAGACATTCACTTTGTTGGAAATTGTCATGTATGCCGGCTTTTCAATATTGTGCTGTATATTCCCTGTTTACTTTTAACAGTTCCTCTATGTATGGAGACTGGTGAAGTATTGACTGTGCCTTTGCTGTGTTCGGCTGAGGGCAGCCTTTTTTTGACCGGGGGGGAATATGTAACAGCCGTAATTGTGTAGTGTCTCTTTAAGACACTCTAGTGTTGCTAGTGACGTCACAAGTATGCGCCACGGTTTCTCTGTAGAGAGTGTGGGAGAAACGTGCTACAACAGGTTAGCTTTCCTTAGTAATGTTACGGGTTGTTTGGACTCTGCTAATTTGCATGTTTGTTATTATAGCAGCCGTTCAACCGGGCTTGTAAGGTTGGTGAAGAGAGTTTATTAAAAGACAACACTGTGGAAATTCCCAGTACCAGTGTGGCTGTGCGTTTTTGATCGCCCAGACGAGTCTGCCGCCTCCTCTCCTCCCTTAAATACAACCCGAGCGTTACAATACCTTCATTAACAGTTTGACTACATAAGCATTCCTCATTTTCACAGTCTATACCAGACAGCTGAAGTTCAAATTTCTTAATTCACAACTCTCATAACTAAAAGCAAAATTCATTTCATAATTTCATTTTGTAATATATCCAGTCTAATTTGGACTTGTCATGCACTACAAACAGTCACACAGTAGATAATGCGTATTCTTACATACCCACATTAATACTGTGGGTAAATGGATTCCACAGTATTATTTCCTTACAGTGGAGAATCACAGCAGATGGTTAACTGTTGAGCTTTTGTAGGACTTTTTCTGCTGTTCTTACAAAAATGTCCATGTTTACATCAAATATTTTTTCTACTTGCTACCTCTTCAATGTCATTGCGTCTTAAAAAAATGAATAAAAAAATAAGAAAACTCCTGCAAATATAAAATTTTTCATTTTAACTTGATGATATGCTTCAAAAAGTTCTCATTACAGCAGCTCCATGTCTACACTGCTATAATTTTTCGGTTTGGCATTATCTGTCACATTTCTCTTAAAACAATCGTATTATACGTAAAATTCATGTGTGTATTGTTTGGTTAATGTGACTTCAAGTAGCTCCGACTCGAGCAGTGGGAAAGGTGATAACTAGATGCCACTAGGTCTGACCCAGTAAAAATGCTGGTGCGGCTTCTATTAAAAAGTAATGAGAATGTTCATTCAGACATGAAGCCATCATGTTTGGTTTCCATCAGTTTAATTGAAAGAAGTGCATGCGGTTGGTGGTGGATTAAATCAGGCTGCGGAGACCTTATTCAGCTGCAATTGGTTGCTTCAAGAAAGAACATATCCAAAATCCAATGAGCAATTAAATAAGCTAACTTGGTCATTTGATTTGTTGTTGCAATTTAAGATAAAGGATAGTTCTCTATGCATTCAAAATGTCACAAATGTATGACCTGTACATGGCAAATGTTTTGTTATTCAGATACATTGCTGCTCTCAGGTATAAACCACCAAGTTTGTACAAGAAGCCTCTGTCAGGACAAACACATAAAACTGCTATAAAAGTTGCAGATACTTGTTGTAAAAAGTTGCATCGTAAAGAACTACGGTCTTTTATGGTGCAAAAGAACCGTAAACGTTTGAAGACAATTTTATAATTTAACCGCTCTATTTTGGGATTTTGGCACCAGTGTTAACTCTTCATTGATGTGAAATTCCCAGATAATGGCATCTCATTACTTTTTGTTCAGAAAGAAAGTAGACCCTGAGCTCCAGATGTTCTTTGCTCTAGAGCGGTTTGGAAGTGATCTTTATCTTCAGTGAGCGTAGCATCTATCAGTGTCCTAATCACCCTGAAGCGATTCTACAGCTGGTCTGATGAATTTCAGCCAAGGCATTTGGTGTTTGATCCTTGCGACTAATGCTCAGAGCTGTCTATGTTTATCTAGAGGTTAATGGAAGGTTAATAAGACAGGGAGCAGTGAAAATTCAAAACCTTATTATACAAATGATGTTTTCTAAAAAGAGTAATATGGGTTTGTGATTTGGCTGTGCTAATTAGCAGATTGTCTCCACATTGGTTTAAACAGAACCACCTCTGAGGTATAATTTGTAAGGAAATAATATTATTTTGACGCTTACATTAGCTGATCACTGACAGTAAAATAGGGCTTGATTAAGGTGTCTCATTAATACTTGTTGAACTGACAGTGAGATGCCTGGCTTTGCAACATCTTCCCTTTTTAATCTCCTCTTTCTGTCTGTGCAGATCTTATGTAGACGATCTAAACTGAGGGCAATGTGTTCCAATTGGCTGGTGATGCGTTTAACTCCATGCTGAGCTCAGCATCTAGCCTGAATATAATGCTGCCGTGAACAGGCTGCAGTCACTGTGATTTTCAAATGGATCAGCAATCCCTTGAAATTGTGATACATATGAAAATAGAAAATAAAATGTACATAGTGCTATTGTGAAATATAGTTTTAGTTTGTATTAAATGGTTGTTAATTTTCAAAATACTTGAAAGTTGAAAATATATCTTTCTTATTTTTTGTGTTCTTTTACCCAGCAACCCAACATTCAAACCATTTTATAAATTTCAATGCTTACATATGTAATCACATGCATGACCAGATAATTCTTAGATCAGAAATAAAATCATGCACCATTAAGGAGAAATAGCATAGTAGGAGAAACAATTTTATGTGTTTGTGAAAATGCCTATCATGGTGCCCACAAAAGCATAACAGATGTGTCCAGTTTTAAAGTTTTCATGCTGTTCTGGGTTGATTTGGTCTCAGAACAAGAAAACTGCAAGAACTCTTGCAGTTTTCTTCAGATTTCTGCATTTTGATATGGCATATTAGTTTTAGTCAATCAAGAAATGTGAATGATACATCCTACACTGTTAATTAATACAGTTTATACTTTTACAATCAAACTTCACTGCAGTCTTGTTCAACAACCTAGACATTTTATAATAATCAGTTGGGGAGAAATCCATGTGTTTGTTTTTTGATTAATCAAAAGGTGAATCAAATTCATCAGAGATCATTAAAAATATAAAGTATGAGTGACAGGAGCAGCGAGAAACATAAAGTTATGAACTGAGTTATAATGACTCAACATGAAAGGATTGTATCAATAGGAAAATCAGAGCTGTAAATCACATTGGCCATATTTAATAGAAAACTAAAGTTAGAACTTCAACAAAATTAATTCAACTCTAGATGAAGGAGATGTTATACATGAGTAGTTTTCTAGTAGACTGTAAACCTGACCTTTAGGTGTTCAGCCACTCATTTTGACTTAGAAGTGGAATGCTGAAATGCTGCAGCTGTTAAAAAGACAACAAAAATAAGGGAAAACAATAGTTTTACACTGCATTTAGGTGTGAGCTACTGGATGTCACGATCAGCTAACAGGGGAATATTGTGATCAATTTTGAGCAGAGTGGAAAACATGGTTTTTGCAATGTTTCTGGATAAACCCATACTAGAAAGTGACTCTAAATCAATGTGGATGTTGCAATAGGTTACATACAAATAAAGTAACCAGATATACGATCAAACGTGTGCACACAAACACTACAAAATTGCACCTATTTTTACCTCCATCTTGGCTGTTATGACTGATATTTTTGGCACAGCTGCTGCCTTAAATTCCCAAGAAATTGTAAGAACTGACTGAAAAAAATAGTCAATTACACAGTTTCCACAACTAAGTCGTTTTCCAAAGTTGTTGTGAAGTAAGATTTTCTTTGTACTCTCACAGAACTGTCTTGTGGTGAGGAGGGTGACTGAGGAAAAAGTTTGTGAAGCCTTTAATGCCCTCATTTATAGTTGGAGTTCTTTGTGAAGCAAGAGATGAAACAGCTGGATGACCCTGTGCTGTTTAAAAGAAGCCGAGGTTAGTTTGTTGTTGCAGGAGGCTGACTGCCATGAGGATTAATTCTGAGGATGTGAGCTGATGTTTGCTACAAAAAGAAGGGTAAGACCAAGAGGAGGACATTTGCAGGGACCTTTACCAGCATGTCAGTTTGATCAGCTCCGTACAATTTCTTTTCCTTTGTGGAAAAACGGAACTGTGTATGAAAAATTTAGTACATCCCCACTTTTTGTTAACACTGTCTGACTCTATCTGATACAATATTAAGTGGGTTGAGTATTGCTTATTATTCTCGAAGGATGTTGTTTGTTTTTTGCTTTTTGGAGTTTTGGCTTTTCTTCGTGGACTTGGATAATGATAAAACATTATGTTGGCCAGCAATATTATTTTTATTTGTGTTTTGTTTAGTGTATAAAAGTTGAGTAATAAAAACAAAACTAGTACATTTGTTTATAATTTCCCAGAGGCACAGACCAATGCAGCAACTTGCTTCTGCCCTTTGCAATTAAGCTTTTGTCCAAATGTTTTTTCTTTTTGTAGCTAACAACTGACTGACAACATAAGAAATTGCTGCACAAAGTTATTTTCACCATTGATTCTATGTGATGTAGCTTTGAGTTTAGTAGCAGTTTAAAAAAGTTTCCTTTATTTTCATTTTTCATATGAAATAATTTGTTTAACCTAAAATTATTTTTGCACTTGTATTGTGATTGTAAGTCTCATGCCTCTTGTTTGCACAAACCTTTGCTTTGTGAAACACAAGATGTGAAGTAAAGGTGTGGACTCAGAGAGGATGCTGAGCTTTGGCTTTTCCAAGCTGATTTGTATTCTGCCTGTGTGTGCAACATGAGAGTGAGTGACTGGTGGTCAGAGCCCCTGTATTGACTGCTCTGAGGATGTAATAGAGGCTGGGGGTGATGGGATCCTGGACATGCACACCCTCTTCTGTGGCGGGTGGATCAGAGCCATATGGGATAATACCAGGGCACTTAATCATTTCTCTGGCTCCATGCAGAGAGGCACTAGGCCTTCTTTTTCAGAATAATGCTCCTGCCTTAAATTAGATCTCATTGATCCTGCTTTTCTCTATACGAGCACAAGCAGGATGGATGTCGGTTTTAATGGAGGTCAAAATAGAGATTTAGAAATACTTTAGCTTTAAGTATAAGAGGTAGAGGAAATAAGGTGAAACAGAGATAGAGCCGCTTTAAGGTGATTTGGCTTTTAAGAGTTTATAGACAGTCTCTCTACAGAGAGAACAAATGTGTCTTTATTGAACTTAATGCCAATGCAAAGATGCAGACACACTTACTTGTTTTACTTTGCCCATCTGGTAAAATAACTGCCACAAAAAACTCTCCTACTACAATACCTAATAGCATCCACACACATGTAGCTTGCAATGTCTGGTTTGTAAAGACATATGTGTCTGTTGAAAAATCGGCTCAATTTCTTACCATTTTTCTATAAGTTTAAAAAAACGCATTTCATCTAAAAAAATGCATGCATTTTCATCTAGACATTGGGTCTAGAAGAAATTACATTTAGTCTAGGACTGGTGTTGCTTCATAGCTCATCTTATCTTATCTTTCTACTCATTTTCAAACAGAAAAGTAGTGGTAAACAAATTATTTTGTTCTTGATTATGTATGCTCATGTTTTCTCTGTCCTGCTGACTGGTTTTTGAAATACCTGTTTGAAATAAATAAATCAAACCAAGACAAGACAAAAGCATCAGCTTCAATAAATAGGTCTCTAAATACTGTATGTTTTAATCTTAAAAGTATAACTGAGAATTAATTATTTCGATTCAATTGAGGAATGTATTGAATGTATTGAATTAACCTGAAATGACTTCAGTTTGACAGATAGGCTGTCAAACTCATGTTCATTTTGGACACAGCAACATCATAAATGTCCTCAAAGGGACGTTTGTGACAGAATGTATTAATAAAGCTATCTATTAAACAATTATATAGCTTTCTATGTATTCAAATGTGTTGAGATTTTAAATTCTATTACAAGAGCAAATTTGTATTAGACTTCTTAGACATTTTGATTCAGAAAACATTTTTATGCTTTGTACAAGTTCCTCCAACAATCAAGCCACTGAAGATGATACCTCCATCTTGGCTCCACATCCACATCACTGTCATGTTCTTAGAAAAGTAATATGATCACCTTTGACAATTCTAATAATTTGTGAAACCTCAAACTGATTTTTAATTTCTTATATGGTAAAGTTCCTCAGGTTCCAACCTACAGAATATTTTTTTTATTGCTTTGCATTGTGTTATCCTAATTAGTGGTATTACTATACTCTTTTTTGCAGTTTTTTAAATTTCTGTAATACATTGAATGTTTTTATGTACACTCGACAAGGAATAACATCTCAAATCACTTTAAACTAGAAATGTTGTAGTGTTTGGCATCTGTTGTTACTAAATTAAGACCTATTTAATGTTTGGATTCATCCTGTGATGATTTATAATGAAGCAAGTACTGTATATGATGCTTTATGACTGAATTAGTGAACTTATGAAAATATTTCACAGGAAATCTTGCAGCATGATTTCTGAACAATAAGAAATATATTAATCTTCAGCTTGGTGACAATAAGAAGGTTTACAGTCTCATTGTAAAAACAATTATGATAAAGAAATATCTCAGTAGTGAGAAAAAAGCTGATTATGATAACAAATAAATATTAAACTAAAAATTGCATTCTTTATTCATTTTGGTCACAACATAACACTCAAAGCAGATTGGACATTAAGTGAAAGCAGTTTTAATTAATTACACAAATTATGTTGATTGAAGAGAAAAAATGTAAAATCTGCTCTCCTTTTATAAGCTGACATAAACATAATGACTGTTAAACCCAGTATAGAGAATTATTGGCAAATTACACCTTTGTAACACAAACAATGATCCAATCAGATAAGAAGCCTTGTGAGATGGTAAATTAACAATCACTGAAAAACCAAATAAACAATCAAGTTATAGATAACTGAATAATTTATCAAAAAGACCGTTTTATAAGTTATTTGTCTTTTATTTGTTATCGTATCAGCTGTTTGTTCTTGCTTCAAAAGGATTTTGTTGTTGTTGTTGTAGGAGACTGACCCTTGTCAAGAAAATCCGAGCTCATCCCACTTCCCCATGCTGGAGATTTTAGTTTAACAGTAATAATAAATAAAGTTATCTTTAAAATGAATCACTCAAGTGACATCAGGGCCCAACAGTAGACTTAAGTGTCAATAAAGTTAGTTTAACAGTAATAATAAATAAAGTTATCTTTAAAATGAATCACTCAAGTGATATCAAGGCCCAACAGTAGACTTAAGTGTCAATAAAATAAATCTAGTTGTGTGTGTTGTTTTTGTCTCATGCAAACTTTGCTTTAATTCTACTTTTTTCTATCTAATCATAAGAAATCATAGTCAGTCAGAGAGAGTCATTAAACAGGAAAAGCAGGTTTCCTGGAAAAAGAGGAAGTTTCCAGCCTGCAGATTTATAAAAATAGCTGAGACTATTTTAAAGCATGAAAGTTTTAAAAAATTAAATCTAAACATTTTGAGTAATTTGATAAGATTCAAAGTAAAATACTTATATTAATATTGGTTTACTTGTAATAATACTTACACTTATATTTGTGAGAACACCTACAAGAAAAACAAGTAACTGTAACTTTAGTAGTAAATAATTAGAATCATGTATTATTCTTGGTTTCTTTTCAGAAAAACATCTGTAATAACTCACATTAAGATCATAATAAGAGTAACTAATAAGTTATGGTTATAAAATCATAAATGAATGATAGATCAGAGAAGCTGAAGAAAATAAATGTGATATAAGTTATGGTTATAAAATTATAAATGAATGCTAAATCAGAGAAGCTAAAGAAAATAAATGTGATATAAATGTGATTTTGACATTGAACTTGAAATGGTGTAAAAGGTTGTAAAACTGCAATTAAACATCACTGATATGTTGGAGGTAGATGGTAGGTGAAAGGTGACAGGAAGGGAAAAAGGGGAACTAACAGGAGAGCAGAGATGATCAGCACCTTATATGGAAACAGGAGGTTGAGCAGCCCTGAGACATTGGCACAGACATCATGACATGATGTCTCTTAAGACAGTGACGGATATGAGATCATCTGTCTAAGCAGACAGATGAACCCTATATAAGGTGGGTGCAAAAGAGGAACCGTTCGTTGGATCCTCCGGGCAGCTTCGAGCCAAGATCGAGATGGACAAAGAACTCTGCAGCTGAAGAAGAGCCGGGGCCACGGAGCCGGAGACTGTCCTGCACATGGAGACCAACCCGTCAGGCCCACAATCTGTGGCTTCGAATCGCACTTCTCTCATCGGCTGGGTTCTGACCCCAAAGACAAAGATGAAGACAAAGACAAGGAAGAAGAACTGGTGCCTTTTTTCCTGCCAGCACCAAGTCCTGTGTGACCTCAGCATCCATGCGGAGAGGAGGCTCATCAGACCTGCGGAGATCCTGGCCTTCGCCGATCAACATCTTCCTCCTGCTGCCACACCTTCTTCGTCGTCGTGCCAGGTCTGGGGTTCGAGGCGCCAAACTCCGTCCGTCTCGCTCTAAGGTTCCTTTTTTAGTTCTCAGTGTCAGCAGTAGGGAAAGATAGACTAGATGACTGATTTTACTTATTTGATTATTTCTGCTTCTGAATTAAGCTGTACTGACCCTTGCAAAAATGCCTTACTAATAAAATATTTAGCATAAAGAAAATCTAAAAGATGTTGTGGACATTCAGTTAATGAGTCGCCTTAAAGTTCTTTGATGGTTGTAAAATAGCTGTGATGTTTGATTCTGGAGAGGAAAAAGTGGAAAATGTTTTTAGGTTGCTGGTAGCCCATATTTAAAACAACATCCTTGGGACTCGACCGAGTCACTAAAACCTACCTGGTTCAATAACAAATGCAAGTTGCAAAATAGAGAACGAGCGACCGTTAACAGGTGTGCTCTGTGAAACTAGTTGGCTGTAGGCTGCTCAGTCTGGCTAATTCACAGGGGGAAGAAGGGTGGGACACCTGGATGTAGGCCGTCAGATAACCAGGCGAATCGTTTCTCGAAACCAGCTTAAACAGAGTTTACTTCAGTTCTGGACAGGGTAAATCCCAGCAGATTTAGGAAACTCAACGGACCCGTTAGACGGAGAGCTGGTAGCACATCTCCCCTCTCAGAAGAGGAAGTACGAGAGTGAGAGAGTAGAGACAGAAAGGAGGGGGGGGGTGTTGCGCAACAACACCCTTTCACCATTGGAGAATTCACATGGTAACACAAAAAAGATCTAATAAATCCCAATATTCTTTAAATAATTTAAAGAAATTTGCTATCTTCTAAAGTGTGTGTTTTTCTGTGCTTGTAGTACATAGATTTTAAAGCTTTACTGTGTGCGTGTGTCTGTGTTATCCTGTTTTGATTTAATTCTGCTTAAGACTCCTTTGGCTCTGATTGAGGTGGCAGAAATGCAAAAGTGACACAGCCGGATTGTGTCATCATTCAGAAAAAGAATGAGGAAGGGAATCGAGAAAAATAGCGACTACAGTGGATCAATCATTAGGAACTGGTAATTTATTAAACACTGAAATTGTACAGACAATGTAGATGAATGAATTCACAATGAGTTACAAAATGATGCAGTTTTTGCTGATAAAGATTTAATTTATTCTGTTGTCTGTGGGTGTCTGAGTATAATTGAGAGGGCACCCGGCTCAGAGCTGAATAGAATTAATGTGTGAGAATGGGACCACTGAGCTTTCTCTTCAAAAGGTCTCAGGTGGTTCCTCTTTGCCTTGCTTTTCTCCTCAGCTCATTTTTTTTTCCTTTTGTAAACAAAACCACTGAAGCAGAAACAACTGGGAAATATTCATGTCTGTATGGATGTATCCTGTCTGTCATGCTCTATATGGCTCTATAGATTCACCTTTTCCCTGATCCCTGAAGTAGCTTAACACCACACATTAAAAGCCTGTCGGCGTGTGTGTTTGTGTGTGTGGAGGATGAGGAGGGGGGTCTTTATTATGTATGTAGGAAAATGTCTGCCTGTCTGGTGACATTGTGGCAACCCTACAATACATAGTGTTTGTTGTTGGAAAAAAAATCTGACACCATCTAGTAGTGAAGCAAGATGTGAATATCTTTTTTGGAGATGTGATGTTGACATATATTCATATAAGCCTGTTGAATATGATATACATGATATACAAGTAATAGAGGCATTGTTTTGTGTATTTATTTCCCTCAAACTTATATCTGAAATGTATCCCTTGACTTTAGCAGCTTTCACTGACAAGCTAATGGAAATATATGATCACAGAGGGTAAAAAAAAGTAAGATAATGCGATAAATAAATAATAAAAAAAAAAACTATGCAAAATGAAATTTATAAATTCAGGTATAAGACTGACAACATGACAGAAATAAACAGAATTGTACAAAAATATAATGAATAGAAACATTTTACTATTTAATGGATAAATCACAAGAAATGGTATCAAATTGAATTTGTTACCAAGAAAGACACACAATACTGTCTGTGCCACTTTCAGAGCTTTAAAAGGCATCTGCTCATTTTCTGACTACTTAGGATAATAGGCAGTTCTTAAGTAAAAAAAGAATTGTTTCTTTATACTAAAAAGTGCTTTTAGAAGACAATTCACTCAATTTTTATATAAAGAAGTGAAAAAAGAGGCAATCTCAATAGGACATTTTACAGAAATCTGCATCTCATAAACTTAGAGCAACTACATGATACATGTCAAATGTGAGAGTTTTTAACATGAGCAGATGCCAGAGAAAAAAATACTTTGAACTAGGAGAAATGTGGCTCCTTCTGATCAGACACTCTGCACTCCAGACATGTCCAGTAGGCACCTGGTGCACATCACCCTTTGAACATGTCCGAAATTAAAGACCATTATAAAAACACAAAAAAAGATTTACCTAACTGGGGTTTCAAACAGGAGATCAATCTGCATCAATGACCTGGATGTAGCGTTTTATTTGCATCTTCGGTGTTTATAGTTGTGGTACTGTGATGACAGTTTTGAAAGCCTTATAATGTTTTCTAGTTAAAAACATTTGTTCCAGAGCATACAGAACAACTCAAATTGCATGTTTATGTACTAAGCAGAGGTGGGACCAAATCACTGTTTTGCAATTTTCAAGTAAGTCTCAAGTCTTTGTCCTCAAGTCCGAGTCAAGTCTCTAGTAAAGACAGGCAGACGTCGAGTCAAGTCTCAAGTCAGGAGCTTGGAATTTCAAGTCCTTTCGAGTCGTGTTTTTTTTTTTTTAATCAATGTTCCAATTATGCTAAATGTAAATAATATATAATGTGTTCTTTTTAAAATCAAACAAGTAAAGCACTCAATTATACCACTTGGAGATGGTATTTCAACGACCATCACGCCGCCATTTAAAGAGTTATAACTGAAAAAACAGTAGACTTAATGCACTAACTCAGTAAGCAATCTATTATCAATATAATTTCCCAACATAGATGTCTGCAAACACACCCACACCTGTCAAATTTTGGATTTGAGAATATGGGAAATGTCTCTGTCTGGTGCTACTGTCAGAGGAGGGGGAGTAAAACTAAAGTAAGAGCAGTCGGGGGAGGAGGATATTTATGGGAAAATACTAATACGGGAGCAGGGTGGGAAAGGGGTGTAAGAAACCATAGTTTTCCTTATGAATACACCATCCATTCTGTGATGGACCTGGACCCAGTTCATCATTATGATGGGACAGAAACAAACGCTCTTCCCTGGGTTCAGGTCCAGAACCTGCTTTCTGATCCGGAGCCCGCTCACTATCCACCGGCTTCCTGAGCTAACAAGGTGAACGTTAATGTGGATACGTTTGAATCACCGGATTTATACAGCATAACTAAACATAGCAGACAAGTTAAAGACAAGTGGTATCACAAACGTAACCCAGAGTTGCTAACACGACGTTAGCTAGTCAGTTGTCTCATAGTAAAAGACAAGAACTGCTCACCGTTCTTTGTGCCACTTCAAATGCCGAACAGTTGGAAATTGTTGTATCTCCATCTGAGATCCGGTTCTTGTAGGTTTTGCATGTTTCACTCCGTTTTTAGTTGGATATTTCATGATTGATGTACCCAAAAGAAATTACTCACAGGAGCATATCTGCTTTGAGCGTTTTTTTGTCTCTCGTTTCTTTCCCCCTGTTATTATTTTTAAATCCTGTTAATTGGATTGGTTGTGCTGCAGCTTACGCACACATACATACGGAGTGTGGAAAACCAGAGGGACGGTCTGCGCCTGTTAATACGGAATGAGTGAAATGAATTAATGGGGCCACTTTATAAATAATGTGTTTTAAATTTTAAGACTTTGAGTAAAATATCAAGTCTTTTCAAGTAAACAGCTTCAAGTCAAGTCCCAAGTCAATGGTGTGAAAGTCAAAGTCAAGTCCGAGTCTTTGAGCATTTTTTCAAGTTAAGTCTCAAGTCTTGATTTTAATGACTCAAGTCCAAGTCATGTGACTCGAGTCCCCACCTCTGATACTAAGCATATAAATATGATATTTTCATTTTGTTTATCACATGAATATATAATATATGTAATATATATATTATATATATATACTGTATATATATATGTATATATATATGTATATACAGTGTATATATATGTATATACAGTGTATATATATATATATATATATATATATATATATATATTTTTTTTTTTTTTTATATGAAGGTATTGCGTACCTATGGAAACAAGTTTAGGTTTGACAAGCACTAATGTAACTTTGCCACATGCAAATTTTCACACTCTGAAGTCACAGAATGAAATATCTTCTTTCAAGATATTGCTAACAAACCTTTTATTCAAAACAAAAGTTGTCATCTGTTAGAATTTATTTTGGATTCGTTTTCTGGATTAATATTTACTCAGAAATCGCCTTTGAGCCAGTGGTTTGAGCCATTGTTTACTCATCCGCTTAGCATCAAAGTACATGGTAACATTTTGGGAGAAAAGGATTAGAAAATTGAATCACTGCTTTTTGATTGCGCTTTTCTGTAATACTGTGGCCTAATCCTTTCAACTTTACTTGTTCACATCATATTAAAAGGATTCAGTTGTCTGGTTTATTTATTAGGGAAAACATTAGAACATATATAAATGCTTATTTTCTCCAAAACCTCTCTCCAAGTTATAATTGAAATCATTTAAATGAAGGTGATTTTCTCATTCGAGAACAAGCAGGAACCCCAGTGATATTGTGCACACTCAAACTGCACATAGTTTCTCATGAATAACATTTTTGAAAGGCCTTTTAGAGTCAAAGAAAACATGTACACATCAGAGGGCACCTTTCAATATTAGCAGGCCAATCTTTATGCTGATGAGTAATATTGTAGGTATTAATAAGACTTTTTATATTTTGTCACATTACCACCACAAGCTTTAAAGTATTTCAGTGGGATTTTATGTTCTAAATAAAAAAAGCAATGCATAGCTGTGAAGAAGAACGAAAAGCTTAAGTGGTTTACAAGATTATTACAAAACAAATGCATTTGCTTGCAGCCCCCCTTTACTCTGATAACTCCAAATAAATCCCAGTGTTACCAATTGCTTTCAGAAGTGACCTAAAAATAAGGTTCATTAGTGTGTGATTTAATCCCAGTGATTTAATCCCAGTATAAATGCATCCCTGCTTCACAAAGCAGCTGAGGTTTGTTGAAGAACATTAGACAACGGTATCAAAAAGACCAGCGACCTGAGAGACATGTGAGGCTTTGAGCAACTCAAATATCACTTATCAGTCCATCATCAGAATATTACAACTACAAACTTACCAAGTTAAGGCCTTCCACCTAAGCTGACAGGTGGAGCAAAGAGAAAAATGAAGAAATCTGGAGAAGTTGCAGATGTCCAAACATCAGGTGAGAAAATCTCCTGACCAGACAACCATTAGCACTACACTGCACAATTCTGGCCAATATGGAAAAACCCCGTGTACACAGCAACATGTCAAAAAGTGTCAAATGAGACAAAATGTAACTTTTTGTTTCACATGTACAACTCTAAAGCTAACACTATACTTCCCCCTAAGCACACACCACCTCTGGAGTAAAACATACTGATGGTTTGAGGGTTTCTTTATACATCAAAAACAGCAGAAATCATATCAAAGTTTATTTGAAAGCTCAATACACGACAATCCTGCAAGAAAACCTCTTGAAGGCTTTAAGAGAGTTGACACTAGAGAGTAGATCTTCACTGTCCTGAAGAACAATGTTCAGCCATTGATACAATGTGAAGCTTTAGATCGAAGCCTTGTTTGATCTGAATACAAGCATTCAGCACACATTTCATATCTTTATTTGTAAAAATGCTGAAAACTATGTATATGAATTTTGTGATTTATATTGGTCTATTCCTTAATTAACTAAAATGTATTATTTTGTTAAATTAATAATATCGAAAAAGGTCAAGGATGGGAATACACTTAAAAAGTCACTAAAACAAAGACTTGATTTTGGTTTTGTTGGGAAAAGATTGTTATTCTTGTGCTCAGTAAATATAACTATTGAGGATATTGTACTTGTGATGAAAGCCTTTTTTATTACCCTTACATTTCAAAGATTTTACTGTTCAGACTTGCAAGTAAGCAAATGTGTCGTCTTGAGAAAGTTCTGCAGTCATCATTTTTCAGTAATGACCAAAGGTGTTTACAAAGAGTTCAGTTAACATAGGGGGAGAAAACGTGAAAAGGTTAGAGTTTCAACAAGACCTGTCAATTACATTTATTGTCCAAAAGTAGCAGTTTTTTTAAAATTTAATTAATTTTTTTTATTAGGTTTACTTTTATGATTGATTTGTATGATTTTTACAGCCATTCTACAAGATCTGGCTTTTCAAAGTCACTGCATTTTCATTTGTTTTAATGTTTTAAAATTAATATTTGAACTGTGGAAGAGCTATGTATGTATAATACGTAGGATTAGCAGGTTAAGTCTACCTACTGTTTTCCAATAGACAGGTAGACTGTCTACTTTCGTAAACACAGTGCAAAGACACCTGTATTTCAGAAAATCTTTTTATGGACCTACCAGTGTGTCAGCCTTACAGTTATTTGGCTGTGTTTTTGCCTTGCATTTCTAAAGAATAAGGGTGAAAATGTTAATAATTATTTCCCAAGCCATGGTAAGTTAGAAAAAAAAATCTACAAAATAAGAATTGTGTAGTTTTGGTCAAGTAATCTTTCCATTTGTCTTTGGGTTTTTCTTCACTATATGGAGGTGGTAATTGGAACGCTGTAATAATGAATCCCAAAAAAATCCCCGTTGTAAAGTGTCTGCTGCTTGTAGCTGCTGTCACAGCCACATAAATCACTACCCATAAAACATCTGCATCTGCAGTAAAGTCAACATTGCAAAGCTTCTGTAATCATATTCAGAGAGGGAATTCAGACTGGGGTTGTGGTAATATTACACTCTTAAATGCCGTTAAATAAGATATTTTATGTTGAATTTACAACAGAAAACTATGGCTTGTAATGCTTCAAATGTGAGACTTGCTTTATCATGTCATTTATTCCGCAGCTTGATTAGTCTGCCATTTAATTTATTCAACTGGATCAACAACAAGCTGCAGCTTTTGAAAGAGAAGGGTAATGAGCTGACTGTTTCCATGTTGAATAACTCTTCTCAATAATAAAACTCAATAGTGTATTGGAAGGGAGGGTGTGTTTGGCAAGCAATTTCTAAAACTCATACAGAAACACTAAAAATATGATAAAAATCTGCAATAACATTTTCTGCCACTGCAGTTGTTAGATATTTTTCACGAAGCAGTTAGCGCGCTATTGATCATTGTTTGTCCAAGCCATCAGGATCCAGCTTGTATTGATTTTTCTTCCGTTGTAGGGATTCACTTCCTGACACATGTCTCTCCTCAGCCCGAGGACCTTTTCAAACAACCTAACCTCTCTGGAGCCAATTTACCAAAACATATAATTACAGACCAATTTCTCAAATCTTTCATTCTTGAATCCCAAAAAAGGCAAGGTCATTTTAGCTGTTTTCAGCTTTTAGTGATTGGAGACCAAATTCACCATTTAATGAGTCATAGCAAGAAATGTGCTACCTCTGCTGGGTTATTATATTGAGGATGTAGTTGTTCTTTTAGAGAGGTAATATATTCCTTCGTCTGCACCTTCATTATGATCTATAAAGTCAACCCACTTAGAGCCAGAACAGTCTGCATTGATGGCTGTGTATAATAATAGCTGCAGTGCAAAGTCAATACAGTGTGTGTGTGTGTTTGTGTTTGTGTGTCAGAGAGCTATTAAGTAACATGTATTTGTTTGTAATCAAGTATGTGCCTGCCAAATGAGAATGGCTGCATTTGTTACATGTTATTTTGAGAAATTATTTCATGAGTTTAAAGATTATTTTTCACACATAACTGGGTGTTACATTGCAGAAATATTATTTTTGAAACATCTTCAGTTTATATTTCTAACAACTTTACCTTTGTAGGTTGTACCCTTTGTCATTATAGCTACTGTATGCTAGAAATATATAATCTTATGGCATTTAAAATTGCCTTCTTTTTGTTTACCCTATATTACCTAATTCCTACTGTGGTGGTTGCATTGTTTCACAATGGATTATCTCATAGCAATTTCTATGAACATACATAGACATTCAAATTAAACCATTTCAGTTCAGATATGGTTTTCAAACACGTAAGTATAAGAGTTTTGGTGTCATCATGGTTGGAACTATTTGAATGTGGTCACAATAAGACAGATTCAAAGAGAAACCACAAGTGCTAGACATGGACTGTTGAATTAGGTAGTTTCTATTGATAAATAAGCGTAAGCAGTAATTAATTATGAGATCTGTATCTGCCTTTGCTTTCAACACAGCCCTTTCTAATCTAAAATGAATGATTCTAATACCTCATACCTGTCATACCGCTTGGCATCTACCTTGGGTTACAGCTATGCAGGTAGCTTTAGCATCATCTTCCTATGTCTGCAGCGCAGCATGCATGGTTTCATCTCCCACTGAACCAGCCTGTCACACATTATTTTGGATGTGTTGCAGGAGCCTTTCTATTCTGAGAGGCCACATATGTGCAACTGGTGCAAGTGGAAATATCTGACTAAGAATTAATGACCTACACATAAGATCATTAAGGTCTGACTAGCAGAAGAGTGACCTGACCCCATCTAATAACTGGGGGCAAAATATGCAGGCTATACTTTTTTTAAAACTCCCAACATACAAGGAAAAAATGTTTCAGGAGCTTAACGTTGATATTCTTCAGAAATGATCTCCATTGTGCAGCTGACTTCTTATGTGTCTCAGTCAGGTAGTGAAAGTAAATTAGAGTGGTTATATATCGAAGGCATTTTATAATTGGTTTATTGTTAATGACAATTTGTAGTTCATGTTTCTGTGTTTGTTTGTTTTTTATTCCCTGGTATTTTATTTAACCATCAAATGCGTTGTTGTTTATTTGCTTTTTTATTGGCTATCTGAGTATTAAATTTGCAATAACAGTATAGTATTTTTTTTTTATGTTCTAAGTCTACTTTTACCGTACAGTCTTGTTTTTGTTGTTATAATTAACATTGTGTGGATTTGCATGTTTCCATTTGACTGTCACTTTGCTGCTGTTACACCTAATATTTCCTGACTGAGAAACAATAAAGGACATTTCTATTCTATTCTACTCTAAATTAAGAGTTTATGCTTAATTTAGAGTTGACTGGGTTTGGTTCAGTCAAGCAGTTAAAATAAGACTATTCTCTGTGAATTGTCTTTTAGTTTATTCATCATAACAGATACTCAGCCATTCTGTCTAGAGCATTATAAACATTGTATCTTCAGTAAGAGGAGCCTAGTGAAGGCTACAGTTCAGTGCTTTTGGGTAAAACCTGTCAGTGAGCTGAATGCTATCCTTGAAGCTCTGTGGTATGCAATCAATAGGCAGTTGACTGGACATGATCATCTGCTTTCACAACAGGTACAAATCTTTCTAAATAAATAATACATGCAGAAATTACACATTAAATCTGGTGAAAAAGGTGTGTGTGTTTGCTTTACTTGGCACTTTATAAATATTTGTTTGACATCATCTAAATTACATAATCACTGAATTAGATTACAGCATACAGTATATTTAGGATTGTTGTTTGTCTTTTCAAAATCATGTAACTGCTTTTGGATCCTGCTCTGGGTAAAAGAATTACACTCCATTTGTGCCACACCATAAAAAGTGGAATTGAATCCATATAGTACAAATGGCATCTACAGCTGGTTTTATTTTTCTGCCACTGAGATAAACTTTGATAGGAGAGCTGGAAGGGTGTAGGTGAGACTAATTCAGCCCATGACAGACTTATGACCCTTGGGCCTAAGCGAGAAACTCCAGAATCCTTGAGCAGCTGGTCATCTATTTGGGTTCAACCTCACTCCTTCCCTGAGGGGAAGAAATTCACAATGAAGACTGAGGCTTCATCAGCAGGGTTAAAGAGGATGCTCTATTTCACACAGCAGGGTACACAGAATTTCTCCCCTCCAGCCCTAAAGGCCTCCAACGACATGTAAACAACAAGATGGATGTTGACTGCTGGTGTGGTGCAGCTGTCTGACTTGATGTCTGCTTAGGTTTAATTTTAAAGACATAAAGACGTGGAGGTGTTTGAGTTCATGGCCAGGCAATCCGGGGAATAAGTTTCAAAAGTAAAAAAAATAAAAAAGAGTAGTAAATTGGTTACTGTTTATGTTTAAGGCTTCCTGATCCATTTTCCCATGTCACACTAAATCTGTGCATTGAATTGTTTTATTGATTGTAGTTCTCTACTGTTAGAACTGGAGGCGATATTGATTCATTATTTTTAAATGTTTATATGGAAACCAGTCATGATGGCTTGACACTGACTTTTACTTCGTTAGTTTAAGAAAAGAACAAACAGGTGGATTCTACACAGAAAAAAAAGACAAGTCCTCCATCTCATGAACTACTTTCACAACTCTAGTTTGTGAGGCTATTGAATGGGCTTTAACACTTTTAACACCTTGCCATAAACACTCTGTCTGTTGACACAAAGATGCACCCAGGATGCTCTCTGCTGCATCTCCAGGGAATCAGATGGAGGATGAAGGTGCCCTGTGGTTGCATCAGCTCGCTATTTATAGGGTAGTGGAAAATTAACACACTCTCCTAATGGTTTAACAGGGGCGCTAATGTATTGCAGCTGCAAAAGATGTATGAGGCATTATTGCTGCAGTTGTAATTAAGAGGGAAATGAAAAACATAACATATCCAGCTTAAGTTGATCCATCAAATGCCACATAAATTCCTTGTGTGGGATTTGATAGAATATATAATGCTGTCTTCACTCAAATTTTAACCTTGACCTTGAATGATTTTACAAATGACTTAGGGTTGTCTCAATTTTCTGACTATTTTGTTTGGTCTGAAGTAAAGTTGCAAGGGTGAAACATCCATTTTGCCAGGAAGTTAATTAAATTTTGTTTTAAAAAGAAGAGATGGTCTTGGTCTGCAGTACATTGCAACATGGTTAGATAAATTTTTGTTTTTTTAGATCACTTATTTTTAGGAAATTGGACTGGAGACAGAAAATCAAAAGAAGGATAAAGAAAATAGCGTGACAGTACATCGCAAGGAAACACAGAGACACATAGGACAAACACGCCTGCACACGCACACACACACTCCTGAGGGAAATGCAGAGTAGCCTTTTAACCTAATATTCGCATTTGTGGACAGTTTGAGAAAGCCACATATGCATGGGGAGAACATATAAAGAAAAACTTAGGTCAAAGTTCAAACTGAGGAGTTTCTTGCTGCAAGACATGCCAACAACTATGCCACTATCCAGCCTAAATTGAAACAAATGGATGTAGTTACGTAGCAAAATAATTTTTTTACCTCCATCCATCCATCCATCCATCTTCTTCCGCTTATCCGAGGTCGGGTCGCGGGGGTAGCAGCTTCAGAAGGGAGGCCCAGACTTCCCTCTCCCCAGCCACTTCTTCCAGCTCCTCCGGGGGAATCCCGAGGCGTTCCCAGGCCAGCCGAGAGACATAGTCCCTCCAGCGTGTCCTGGGTCTTCCCCGGGGCCTCCTCCCGGTGGGACGTGCCCGGAACACCTCACCAGGGAGGCGTCCAGGAGGCATCCTGACCAGATGCCCAAGCCACCTCAACTGGCTCCTCTCGATGTGAAGGAGCAGCGGCTCTACTCTGAGTCCATCCCGGATGACTGAGCTTCTCACCCTATCTCTAAGGGAGAGCCCAGCCACCCTACGGAGAAAACCCATTTCGGCCGCTTGTATCCGCGATCTCGTTCTTTCGGTCATGACCCAAAGCTCATGACCATAGATGAGGGTGGGAACGTAGATCGACCGGTAAATCGAGAGCTTCGCTTTTTGGCTCAGCTCTCTCTTCACCACGACGGACCGGTACAGCGCCCGCTTGACAGCAGACGCTGCGCCAATCCGCCTGTCGATCTCCCGCTCCCTTCTTCCCCCATTCGTGAACAAGATCCCGAGATACTTAAACTCCTCCACTTGGGGCAGGACACCCCCCCTGACCCGGAGAAGGCACTCTACCCTTTTCCGGCTCAAGACCATGGCCTCGGATTTGGAGGCACTGATCCCCATCCCGGCCGCTTCACACTCGGCTGCGAACCGATCCAGCGAGAGCTGCAGATCACGATCTGATGAAGCCAAAAGGACCACATCGTCTGCGAAAAGCAGAGATGAGATCCTGAGGCCACCAAATCGGATCCCCTCAACACCTTGGCTGCGCCTAGAAATTCTGTCCATGAAAGTGATGAACAGAATCGGTGACAAAGGGCAGCCCTGGCGGAGTCCAACTCTCACCGGAAACGAGCCCGACTTACTGCCGGCAATGCGGACCAGACTCTGACACCGGTCATACAGGGACCTGACAGCCCGTATCAAAGGGCCCGGTACCCCATACTCCCGGAGAACCCCCCACAGGGCTCCCCGAGGGACACGGTCGAACGCCTTCTCCAAGTCCACTAAACACATGTAGACTGGTTGGGCGAACTCCCATGCACCCTCCAGGACCCTGCTGAGGGTGTAGAGCTGGTCCAGTGTTCCACGACCAGGACGAAAACCACACTGCTCTTCCTGAATCCGAGGTTCGACTATCCGACGGACCCTCCTCTCCAGGACCCCTGAATAGACCTTGCCAGGGAGGCTTAAGAGTGTGACCCCTCTATAATTGGAGCACACCCTCCGGTCCCCCTTTTTGAACAGGGGGACCACCACCCCAGTCTGCCAATCCAGGGGAACTGCCCCCGATGTCCATGCGATATTGCAGAGTCGCGTCAACCAACACAACCCTACAACATCCAGAGCCTTAAGGAACTCCGGGCGGATCTCATCCACCCCCGGGGCCTTGCCACCGAGGAGCTTTTTAACCACCTCGGCGACCTCGCCCCCAGAGATTGGAGAGCCCAACCCAGAGTCCCCAGGCTCCGCTTCCTCAGTGGAAGGCATGTTGGTGGGATTGAGGAGGTCTTCGAAGTACTCTGCCCACCGGCCCACAACGTCCCGAGTAGAGGTCAGCAGCACACCATCCCCACTATAAACAGTGTTGGTGCTGCACCGCTTCCCCCCCCTGAGACGCCGGATGGTGGACCAGAATCGCCTCGAAGCCGTGCGGAAGTCTTTCTCCATGGCCTCTCCAAACTCCTCCCACACCCGAGTTTTTGCCTCAGCAACCGCCCGAGCCGCATGCCGCTTCGCCCGCCGGTACCCATCAGCTGCTTCCGGAGTCCCACAGGCCAAAAAGGCTCGATAGGACTCCTTCTTCAGCCTGACGGCATCCCTCACCGAAGGTGTCCACCAACGGGTTCGAGGGTTGCCGCCGCGACAGGCACCGACAACCTTGCGGCCACAGCTCCGATCGGCCGCCTCGACAATGGAGGCACGGAACACGGTCCACTCAGACTCCATGTCCCCCACCTCCCCCGGGACGTGTTCGAAGTTTTGCCGGAGATGGGAGTTAAAGCTCCGTCTCACAGGGGATTCCGCCAGACGTTCCCAGCAGACCCTCACAACACGTTTGGGCCTGCCAGGTCTGACCGGCTTTCGCCCCCGCCACCGGAGCCAACTCACCACCAGGTAGTGGTCAGTGGACAGCTCCGCACCTCTCTTCACCCGAGTGTCCAAGACATACGGCCGCAGATCCGATGAAACGATGACAAAGTCGATCATCGAACTGCGGCCTAGGGTGTCCTGGTGCCAAGTGCACATATGGACACCCTTATGCTTGAACATGGTGTTCGTTATGGACAATCCATGGCGAGCACAGAAGTCCAGCAACAGAACACCGCTTGAGTTCAGGTCGGGTGGGCCGTTCCTCCCAACCACGCCCCTCCAGGTCTCACTGTCGTTGCCCACGTGAGCGTTGAAGTCCCCCAGCAGAACAAGGGAGTCCCCAGGAGGAGCACTCTCCAGTACCCCCTCTAAGGACTCCAAAAGGGTGGGTAATCTGAACTGTCGTTCGGCCCGTAAGCACAAACGACAGTCAGAACCCGTCCCCCCACCCGTAGGCGGAGGGATCCTACCCTCTCGTTCACCGGGGTAAACCCCAACGTACAGGCGCCGAGATGGGGAGCAACAAGTATGCCCACTCCTGCCCGACGTCTCTCTCCCTGGGCAACTCCAGAGTGGAAGTATGTCCAGCCCCTCTCAAGGAGACTGGTTCCAGAACCAGAGCCATGCGTCGAGGTGAGACCGACTATTTCTAGCCGGAACCTCTCGACCTCATGCACTAGCTCCGGCTCCTTCCCCACCAGAGAGGTGACATTCCACGTCCCAAGAGCCAGTTTCTGCAACCGAGGATCGGACCGCCAGGGTCCCCTCCCTTGGCCGCCACCCATCACACAGTGCACCCGACCCCTTTGGCCCCTCCCACGGGTGGTGGGCCCATGGGAGGGGGGGCCCATGTTTCCTCTTCGGGCTGAGCCCGGCCGGGCTCCATGGGTAAAAGCCCGGCCACCAGACGCTCGCCATCGTGCCCCCCCTCCAGGCCTGGCTCCAGAGTGGGGCCCCGGTGACCCGCGTCCGGGCGAGGGAACACCAAGTCCAAGGTTTTCCTTCATCATTGGGGTCTTCGGGCTGCACTTTGTCTGGTCCCTCACCTAGGACCTGTCTGCCTTGGGTGACCCTACCAGGGGCATGAAGCCCCAGACAGCATAGCTCCTAGGATCATTGGGGCACTCAAACCCCTCCACCACGATAAGGTGGCAGCCCATGGAGGAGAATTTTTTTACCTAGTCAATCATTTTAGGATGCCTGACTATGTCTACTCCTCTTCTCTGAGGTTCATTACAAACTGCACAATATCAACAAACCGTTGCTATTATGTTCCTGGGTGGAGCGGCGTGGTCTGGCTGCCCGACAGAATTCCCATTGGTTAACTTTTATTTACAAAGCATTACTCAGACTTCTGCTGGCCTTTGTCTGTACTGGAATTGCACTGAGAAATATTGACTCCTATATTTTTGCTCACAAAACTTGCTGCTGCTTTCTGTCCCATTTGCTCTGAATTGGGTAACAAGGCTTTTGTTCACGCTGCTTTCTTATCCTGAAACTTGCTACAGAAAATGTTGAAATTAACTGAATAAATCCCACTGACTTCTTCTTCTTACCTCCAAACTAAAAGTTCTCCAGCCTGATTTAATAACATGCACCTATTTATTATAACTTGTCATTTTCTTTCAATGCATTTTTTTCCTGTTAAAGGTTAATTGAAAAAACAAACACTGTTTTACATGGCTTCATCTAGGGCATGAAAATAGCAGTAGTTAGCAATAGTTTTAAAAAGGAGCTACTTCTCCAGCTGTGATATAAAGTACCTTGGAAAATGATATCAAATAATCCAGCTGGTGTGGAGTGATAACCATACAAAGTTCTTATGTTATTTTTTCTTGATTTTTTTTGTATTTTCATGTTTTAGGAGGAAACCCAATTTTCATATATCTGAACAAAATCTCACAGAGAAGAAAAGAAAGACTTTCAAAGATGAATTCAAAGATAGACTCTGTTTCTTTATTATGTTTATTGGCATGTAAAAAATGTAAAGTAAACCGTCCTTGTCCTTCTAACATGTAAAATTGCAGTGCATCCTAATGTCATGCTGTTAATGAGCATCCTTCAAACTGTAATTTTCATCTCTTCTCTCTCTGCAGTGAGTCCAGATGTGACCAGTGATTACAAACATCATCATTATCATCATCCACCTGCCAAGGACTCAGAAATAGATGGCAAATCTCACAGCCTCAGACTGACTGGAGCCATCTGGGTCCTAGTATTGCCTTGCTTTCATATGATCTTGGACTTGTAACAGCTGCGTTTTTGCTCTATTAAACATTAAATTTAGATGTTAAGCTTATTTGCCCCAAGATGAGGAAGCCAGTGGACGTCATTATTACAATATAATAATGACTTGGACATAACTTCTCCTGGGCTAAGTGTTAAACTGCATATTGTGGCTTGAAAATACCAGTTATTTTTGATAAGGCAATAGGCAAATTGTGATTTATTTATAATAAGAAAGATAAGACAATAACGATGCTGTATATGTTTGGTCTGAAATGAACTGTATTACTGTACATTTAGTAAATACTCTGTAAATATTTATGCATCACTGTACTTCTGCAAGTACAGAAGTACACTGTACTGTACAGTACAGAAGTACTGTATTGTACATCTCAATACAGTACAGATTGTTTTTTAAAAAAAAAAATCTGTTTCTCCTGCAGTTGCAATATTTGTATATGGTGAAATTGAGTTTTTATAAAAGGCTGTTATAACAATTACTCTGTATTAAAACTGGCACTTACTTTTTTATGCAAGTGCATGAAAACACACTAAACTATGAGGTATGTATGAAATACCCTTTTTTCCCCCTTTTATACTGTTGAAAATCAAAATTACATCATGCCTTATGGCTTAATCAAGCAACTGTGCAGTAATACAACTGCGAGGGTGAAAACTGCTGAAGAGTGGACAGGTGGAGATGGGGAGCATGTGAGAGAATTCATACCCTTTTCTTCTTTAGAAATAAATTAGTTTCCTCAGGATTCTATTATCATCTTTCAAACTCAATCCAACGGTGTCTTCATGGGCCTGGATGGGGGCTGATAGCTCCAAGAGCCAGGAGTGAGGAAAGATTTGATTGCTTCAACTTGCTTCCTGACTGCATAATACTGGTGTGTTGCTAACAGATTTCTGTGCTGATAAATGTAAAAGAGACTTGTTTTATGTTTTCCATGCATGTCTGGACAATGACTGGGAGAGAAAAGCACTTGATGGTAGTAAAAAAGGTATATTTTTATTGGTTCAGAAGTGAGCACTTTCCAAATAAAATTAGATACTTTATTTTTACTGTATACAAAAATAAATTTGAAGAAGCATATCACAGATTTAAGGCCCTTTAGTTCTTGAAATTTTGTTTATAAATCTTTTGTTTTTTTCATGACATTTTAAGATAATGTATGTCCTGTCCAAAATACAGATGAGATGCTAATTATCCTCTCTCCAGTGTTTCTCTTTTGGTTGGATTCAGATGTGGCTTCAGTCCAATGTTTCTTTCTGTGTATTTTCCATTGAACACTGTCCGAGTCTGTTGTCAGAATATGCTTTGCTGTTAAACTGTTAAAGATATTTCAGCTATAATCCGAGTCTCATCATTCCAACGGGACAGGAACATGTGATGGATATTTTAAGAACCCAAAGAAGACAAATATTCCAGATGAGTTAAAGATGAGAAGTTCCCATGTAGAAGAGCAACAAGTCTTAGTGAAATGATGTTTGTCTCAACAGGACATGAGTTAAGGATTGCACTTCCATCTCCAGCATCTTTCTTTTTGGCCTTCAGGATAACAACAAATGGATTTAAGAAGAACAATTTCTAACTGCACTCAAGTCAAAGCTGCTTCATTGTGACAAACAAATGGCTACAAACACACAATTCAAGTTGATCTCTGAAGATTTCCATCAAATTTCTCTCTGAAACCTTCAACTTTTCTCACATTTGTATGTACATACATGCCCATTCTCCTAAGTCTAGTTTTGTCCTTATAGTTTCAATTAAAAAAATTTAAAGTCTTATTTTTGAAAAATAAGAGCTGAGCTTATGGCACATTAGGTCTAAGGCCTGACTTCTCAAATTTAGGTTTGTGTTTCCTGGTGATCCCTAAAATCCTGAGACAGTCAAGGAAAATCATCATATAAATCCCACAATGACTTTCCAGGTGTTTAAAGGTTGTTGTTTCAGTCCTTGGAGACCAATTTTAACATTACTGGTTTCATCTTTCAATTGCATTTGTTAAGGTATTTTTATAAACTTCAGCAATACAGTAATGGCACTCAGAGAAAGAAAAAAAAACTTAAAAATCTAGTTCTTTTGTATAGAACTAAGGGTTCTGGGCCTGGCGTCTTCCACCTGAATCAGAAAAAAAGCTTGATACTAGACCTCTCCTGAAATTGAGAAAAGCTGAAGAGGTGATTCAGCCTTTTAATGGAGTTGAAACATTAAACCATTAATCTTGGATTTTGGGGAGCCGCTTAATGAGTTAGAAACAATTTCAATTTTGACTTCATCTTTGTTCAGTAAATGTTGACAGGGAAACATCTGTCATGGTGTTTTTATTAAACACAGGTTAAATATTTAACAGGATTTAAATATTTTAAAACAATCTGAACATAATTTATACATGAAAACTGATGATGTGCTTTTCTCCTGCTACAACTATATTTGACATTAAGAAAATAATTGAGGAAGTATTTTAATTATGAGTCAAACAAGTACCAAGAACCAATAAAACTGCTTTTGATGCAAAATTATTTCCTGACAGTCATGTACTAATAACAGTAAATTGTAGATAAATAACAGCAAATAAACAAATCTGAAGGATAAAGTGAAGCTTCAATTTATCCTTATTTATTTTTTCTATCTTACCACGATAGAAAAAAATGTTTTTAGATATTTGTTTAAACTGTCACTATGCCGTAAAAGTACAGAATATGATAGCTAATCTGTGAAGAGATCAAGTTCCTCCTTCCATCTGCAGAAATCCAATGCTCGTCATCAGAAACAACCAATCAGTGTGGAGGACAGTATTAGTGTTGTCAATCAACTTCATGTACATGCTGCTCAATGAGCTGATAGCAGAGAAACAACTTACCTTCACAGGACAACTGTTTATCCGCTGTCATCAGTGGCCATGCTAACTAGTCTAAGAATTCAAAGCAGGCTGTGCTATCGGGAAGAAGCTGTAGCCTAGCATAGAGCAAAGGGGAGAGCATGAGCAGCGTAAACACAAACATGACTGATAGCGCTAAGACCGTCCTCCTGGCCCTGATTGGTTATTTCTGACAAGTGGTGTGTTTCTGTGTTTAGCACTGGGAGAAGGCAGAGGAGCTAATCTTTTCACAAATTGTCCATCTCATAATTTATTGTCAGTTTAAAAATATATATTAAAAAAACGTTTTTATAGAAGTTACATTCTGCAGCTGATCCACTGATTTATGAATGATTGTCACTTTAACATTAGTCTTTTTTTCAACTTCATGTTTTAGCTGCTTTGCTTGATTGCATTTTAAAGCAAAAACTTCTTCTGATCATCTGTACGTAAAGCTTTTTGTTCTACCTGTTGTGCCAATTGCCATCTCGGTGCTCACTTGCTTTGCTATTTCTCTTTTTATCTGCTTCTTTTCTCATCAAATGACATCCCCAAATGGTGATATTCACCTGTTAAGAATCTTGAATTAAGAGCGTTACTTCTGGAAAAGTCACAGCTTCTCCCCAAAACCAATTATATCAGAAGTTGCCACCCTCGCAGTCAGCAGTATTATACTTTGAACAGCCAAGGTAATGACACCTCTAAAGAACAGTGTCAAGTCTCCGCTGACACCCAGTAGTCTCAGAAACAAAGGTTTTCACAGGCTAAATATAGATCTGAGGCTATACGGTTTCTTTTGTACATAAAGTAAAGAAGATTATTACAGTTTGATTTATTTTTTGATTTTTATCACTGAATCTTAGAGGAGATAAGAAAGAGGAAAGATCCTGGAGATTTTTGTCACATTAATGATACTGCACCCAGAAAGCGATACCCTCCACCCAAACATGTCAAATTATCAATGAGCAGATATTTACTTTGTCAAAAAATACTATAACGAAATAGTGATACATTCCCTTCTGTTTGCACACTTTTTTTTTACAAAGATATTGTGCATAAAATGGGTTTTGTCACAACTTAAGCTGCACTTGTAGAACTCAATCTAGCATGTTGTAAATCAAGAATTTTCTTCAGCTGCATTAGTTAGAACCATTAAGTGCTATTAATGTTGCAAAAAAATGCAGGCAGATAAAATCTTGTTTCTGAGAGTTACAAACTTTAAAGGAACAATACTTGCTCTGTTTTGAGTTAGATAAGCATTGACTTCTAGTTTTAGTTATTTAGCCAGAAAGTAGTAAACTGTGAAATTTGCCACTTGACCTATAAGTCCAATATGATGTAATCCAGCAAAATTGCAGACTATTCACTATCACTAGCAAAGATCTCTAAATATTTATAAAAATCCTGCTAGTTCCTATAGCATTTAACCTTATGTTTGGAACAAATAAATAATGTCATATACTTAGAATAATGTGCAAGGTAGCTTGAGGTATCCTTTATTCAAATCTACTACAATGAACAAATGTGACTGAGATTGTTTTTGTTAATGAATGTTTTTTTTTCTTCATAGACAGGTTCAATAGATTTAATAACACATTTTATTATTTATGTAGACATGACTCCAAAAGCAAAGATTTCTGAACAAGTTCTACTCATGAGCTATGGTGATGTAAAAAAATCGATTTTTATTCTCTTTGTAAAGATAGCTGTCTATTGTTTGAGTGATTTGAGCCATACTGTGCCCTCATGCCGACACTCAAATCTGTGATCACACGCTTTAGTGAGCAGTCATGACCAGAGGGAAGAGCTGAATGAAAGACAGGGTGAAAAAAAAAAGAGATCTGTGATTAAACAGCTCAGCTGACTGCGCAGTCCACTCATAGTCAATGTCTACATCTTGAATTTGACCATCTTTTGTGCAGACTTACAAATAAAACATTTGATAAAATCCACTTGGTAAAAAGCAAAGACGTAAAATCATGTTTTGGGTTATTTACCATGACTGATGAGGTGTATGCTTTTAGATTCTACATCATTTAACATGGGACCCATCTCACAATAGGAGGCAATGCCACCATTTCTTGAGTTGTTCAGGTAGTCAGGGTAGGAATATTTTCACAGATGGATTACCAGCCAAGAAGCCTTTGGACCTAAATCTTATCTCAGTTGTGTCAATGTGGCAGGAGGGTCTATAGCAGTCCCATCAGCAGTACAAGGTCTTTGATACAAATAATTGATTTGAGTGACTTAAGCATTTTAATACCTTAAAGTGAACATTGGCACATTTTTATTTCTCTTCATATAAGTAAAATCACAGTTAAGTATTGGTTGTTTGACAAGCAACGGATTTGTTTTTTTCTTTGGAAAATGTCTGTTTTTGGGGTAATGTAGTCAAGAACGTGAAAACCAGTTAAGCAGTGACATTAATTTAAATGTTTAGGGAGTAATTTTTAACAACTTTGAATGTTATTACATTAAATGTTATATTTTTTGTCCACAGAAAGCTACAAGATTTAGTCTTTTATCTCTGTATACTGATAAAATACTCTTGAGACCTTCAAAGACGAATTGCGATGAGCAATGCTTAAATGTATACAAAGATTCATTTCATTTTTCCATTAAGGTTTCTGTTTCACTAAAGACGATTAGTGAAACAATGTGACCTTGACAATACCTAACGTTTAGCCTCAATTCATATAGGACTTTTAATCGTCGCAGTGCAGGCACAGACAACACACAGTTTTATTTTTAATTTTGTTTCTGGCAAAGACCTTATTTTAATTTTAAAAAATTCTGAGCATAGTGTGTCAAAGAAATTTGTTGCATAAAACAAAACCCCCAAAATCCCACTTGCATCAGAGGAATCAATGTTGCACAATACATTTTAAATAAGCCTTCCTGAATGCCTTTTTGAATTATTCAAGTGCTAAGTTTAAAATAAAACATCAATAATCATTTATTTCTCCACTTTTGTTCAAGTTGTTAACTCTGGGTCTTTGTAATATAAACCCCTAGAACAGTATCCACATGGATTTTTAATTTGAAGCCAACAGGAGGTTCACATTTTCCCCCAGTGATCCCTTTGTCTTTAAACATTACACCATTTGGGGTAAGTCCATTTTCCAACCTCAAATGCTTAATTATAGCACATTTTCAGAAGGGATCAGGAATCATTCCCCAGATGTGTTATGCTATATTTACATGATTGCATCACAAACTTGTGGCAGAATATGGACAGCATCTTCTTGATGTACTTTACCACTCAATACCATTTTAATACTCACTGAAGATTTTATCACTTTGTCATGTTCTAACCATAAATGTCTCAGTAATCTTAAGAATTTTATGTTATGTCATCATAAAGCAGCACAGACATGCAAATCTGAAAGAAAAAACAATGTTTTTTAAATAATTATTTCAAATAAAAATACAATCCGGTGCAGTCATGGGACTTCAAAATTAATCTGTGATCATTGGAGGACTGGTAGAAATGTTATTAAACAGCATCAAGGAGACTAAGGAACCCACCAGGTAGACAGGGTTGGTTACAAAAAAACCCCCCGTGCTTTAAGCATTACACAGCACATTGTTCATCCCATCACCTGGAAGGAAAGAGTATACTGCCTACCAACAAATGACTGTGCATCTCCAAACTGTCAAACTGTCAATAAGCCAAAAGATCCTACGTAACTCTAGAAGAGCTGTAAAGAGGCACAGCTGAGGTGGGAAAATGTATTGACATGGCAGCTGTTGGTTGAGTAATCTGCACACTTTGGTTTGATGGAAGTTTGAAAAACACATGAAGTACCATTTGCAGGCTGCCACAAGCCATGAAGAAAAAAAAAAGGATAAAAGGTGCCCTGGTCAGATGAGACCACAATTAAACGTGCAAAACGCTTTGTGTGGGAGATGATTGCTGAGCAAAGCATCACCACAGAGACCTACGGCGGTGGCAGCATCACAGCACTGCCTGTCTCCTGTAGAAGTAGGAAAGATGGTCAGAGTTGATGAGAAGATGTATGGAACGAAAAAAAAAAAACTCTGAGACTGGGGTGTGACAGTACTCAAAATGCCAAAGCAACATTAAAATAGAAAATATTGAAAATATTGCTCTAACATTACACCATAATAGGTATTTAAGTTATCTGTATGAAATCACACTGTGAAAACACAAAGAGAGACATAATATGTATGTAAAAATATAACTGCATTCATCAGACATTTATTTAAAACAAAGGCTTTCAGATTAGGTGTTAGGCTTTTCTAAGGGACTGTGCTCACTTTTCACACTATTCTGCTGGTGCTAAGCAACTTGTCTGCATTAATTAAGGAATTATGCTAATATGTGGGAGATTATCATCATGTAAAGCTGCTATAAGGTGAAATTGAAATCGGACTAAATCCTAACTGCACTTATTTGAACTGTAATGACAATTTGTTTTATTTCCACATCCCAGTCATTTTAGCGTGGATAAATACTGGTACCAGTTCTAGACGTTGTGTTTTTATGCTTGCGTGAGGAAGACACAGCTCATAAAATTACAGGCTTTAGTTTGAAGCTTTGATCTGTTTCATCACTTTCAGTGTTTGTCGATGTGCAGTTTGCAGTGCTCTGTGAACTCTAACGTAAATCCCTCCCACACTCATCCACCTACCAGCGACAAATGAGAACATAAAAATTCTTACTCTTACAAAGCAAAGCATGTTCCTGTAGATCCAGTACAAACAAGTGGATTTCATGTCAAGTGCTGCTGTCGACCTGCCAAGGTTAGAAAAATTCCAACACATTTTTTCTGACCAGAGTGTCATGTTACTGAACACTGCAGCTCAAATTCAATACCAAGGTTAAAGCCTTGCATTTATTTAGGTATGTATGTGCTTCATTTTATTCATAATTGATTTTAATTCACAGACATAAAGAGGGC